>NC_090415.1:5908638-6046138 GCF_036365525.1 Heterodontus francisci
GCCCTCTGAAATGGCCTGGCAAAGGCACTCAGTTCAAGGGCAATTAGGGATGGGCATCGAATGCATGGCCTTGCCAGCGATGCCCACATCCCATGGCAGAATAAAAACGAAAATGCAGAACAGACTCGAGTGTCTCAATGATCTATTCCTGCTCCTTTGTTCCTATATTCTGGTGACGCGAAGGAGTGGAAAACGTTTCCTTGTGAAAGAGAAAGAAAAAAAATCACTTCATCACAATTTAACTCATGTTTGATTCCAGATCATTGAGGTTCGAGAGGTTCAAACTATCAGCGCAAGTTGGAATCCTTTTTTTTCCTGACAAAGAGGAGGTCAAGGGGTGACATACTAGAGGCTGTCCCTTAAAGAAAGATAGCAAGGGGCTCCGTAGGGTAGACCCTGAGAAAATATTTTCGCTTTCCGTGAAATCTTAAGCCCAGGGCCATGAGTATGAGATAGTCACTAATAAATCCGGCCAAGAATTCAGGACAGGAGAAACAGAAAGTGTCGAAGTGAAAGGGTGAGCAGGGAAGAAGGAAAAAAAGGGATAGGGCAGAGAGCAGGAGAGATTAAATGACAGAGATGTCACAGAGCAAATGGAGTGCTAATAGTTGTGACAAAGGACAAAGTATTAGTCCAGAGAGAGTGTTAATGGCAGAATAATGAACAGCTCTATCCAAAAGCAAAAGAAAAACCCGTTTCAGAAAAAAAGTCATGCTCTGAAATTGTTGAACTCAATGTTGAGTCAAGAAGGCTGCATAGTGCCCACTTGGAATGTGAGGTGATGTTCCTTGAGCTTGTTTTGAGGCTCGCTGGGACACTGCAGCAGGCCAAGGGCAGACATGTGGGCACGCGAGAGGAGGGTGGTGAAAGCAACTGGAAGCTCGGGGTCAGACTTGCAGAGGTCAGGACAATCTGCTTGGCCAAGGGAATGCCGAGAAAGTGGAACTCTCCTAACATGGGTTGGTTGAGGAGAATAGTAGAAATGCACTTTGGGAAAAGCTGGGGAGAAGGGAATAGCAGGATATGCAGTTAGCGTTAGATGAAGAGGGTGGTAGGAGGCTCAGGTGGTGTATAAGGGCTGGCACGGAGCTGTTGGGCCGAATGGTTGATTTTTGTGTGCTGTGAATTGTATATAATTCATTCCATGCCATGTCATTCGTCCCCATCTTTTTGGATTACGCAACAGGGCAAACGGCATACATTTCAGTGAATTTCTGTCATGCTTTTTAGGGTCATTAATCTTGTATTCCTTGTGGTTTTTCAGATAACGCTAAACTTCGACTGGTGGATGGGCCCAATTCCTGTTCGGGTAGAGTCGAGGCTTACTACAATGGCACCTGGGGCACTATCTGTGATTCCGGGTGGGACATTCTGGATGTCCAGGTTGTTTGCAATCAGGTCGGATGTGGGTTTGGCCAATCGGCCATTTCCGGTGGCCAGTTTGGAGAAGGGGCAGGCCCGATTTTGCTGGACAACGTCCGGTGCAATGGGTCCGAGTTATTCCTGTGGTCCTGCCCGATCCAGACGATCAGCCCCCGGACCTGCCGACAGAAGAACGATGCTGGCGTCATTTGTTCAGGTGCGTATCTGCCTTGTGGAAGGGAAGGGTGGAAGTAGGCATGGCGAGAGGGTGGACATTAGTCGTGGGCACTGCCTCCAGCGGGTAGTGCCACATATCGTAACGGAGATGCGGTCACCTGCACGAGACATCGCACTGAGGACCCGTCTGCCCTCTGGTCGCATCTTTCTGCCATTCCCTCCATTGCATAGAGTCACAGAGCCATTTTCCTTGTCTACCTTGTCTAATGTCATAATCCTGTCCACCTCAACTAAATCTCCCCTCAATCTCCTTTGTCCTAAGGAGAACAAACCCGGCTTTTCCTACCTAACCTTGTAACTAAAATCCCTCGTCCCTGGAACCATTCTGGTAAATCTCCTCCGCACCCTCTCAAGGACCCTCACCTGCTTCCCGAAGTGTGGTGACCAGAACTGGACGCAATGCTCCAATTGGCGCCCAACCAGAGCTTTATAAATGTACCATTATAAAGATACAAGTCCAACAAAATGTATTTCATGGGCTGTTCCGCATTTCAGGATGTGGTGACAGGCACTGCACAACGTCTCCCATTTTTAACTGTTCATTTGAGAAGTGTTCGTGTCAGGTTAACGTTGACCTGCAGTGAACAACTTACATCCAGTGAAATGATGATGAAAGAACTCCTTACTGTCATTATAATGAGCAGAGTATACTCTTTGTGGCAATGACACCTGATATTATGCCTCTATTGATTTATATGCCATTGCGGTGCGATACAGATTTTCGATTCACTGTATTTTCTTTTGACCCAGATCAGTTACAAAGCCCAGAAATAGATGTGTTAAGGACATCCAGTATATTTGCTCAAGGGGAGTCTTTCAGCATTCAATGCGCCTCGCCCAATTACTACAAGGGAGGAACATTTCAATTGCACAAACTCGGCGAGTCCACCTCTGTGAGTTCCTTGGTGGCAGAAGCAAAGTATTCCAACGTCACATTCACTGTCAAAAACATCAACATGAGCCAGAGCGGATATTACACCTGCATGTATCAGTTACAGAGAAGGGGAAAGTTGTACAATTCCACCATGAGTGACAGAGTCAAGATCACTGTGATAGGTAAGTGATCGTCTAGGTTTGAGCCAGTAGGCTTTTTTTGTTTAGTTGTTCATGGGATGTGGGCGTCGCTGGCCAGGCCAGCATTTATTGCCCATCCCCAACTGCCCTTGAGAAGGTGGTGGTGAGCTGCCTTCTTGAACCGCTGCAGTCCATGTGGGGTAGGTACACCCACAGTGCTGTTAGGAAGGGAGATCCAGGATTTTGACCCAGTGACAGTGAGGGAACGGCTGATATATTTCCAAGTTAGGATGGCTCAGAGGGGAACTTGCAGGTGGTCATGTTCCCATGTATCTGCTGCCCTTGTCCTTCTAGTTGGTAGAGGTCGCGAGTTTGGAAGGTGCTGTCTAAGGAGTCTTGGTGAGTTGCTGCAGTGCATCTTGTAGATGGTACACACTGCTGTCACTGTGCGTCGGTGGTGGAGGGAGTGAATGTTTGTGGATGGGGTGCCGATCAAGCGGGCTGCTTTGTCCTGGATGGTGTCGAGCTTCTTGAGTGTTGTTGGAGCTGCACCCATCCAGGCAAGTGGAGAGTATTCCATCACACTCCTGACTTGTGCCTTGTAGATGGTGGACAGGCTTTGGGGAGTCAGGAGGTGAGTTACTCACCACAGGATTCCCAGCCTCTGACCTGCTCTTGTAGCCACGATATTTATATGGCTACTCCAGTTCAGTTTCTGGTCAATGGTAACTCACGATTTTAATAGTGGGGGATTCAGCGATGGTAATGTCATTGAATGTCAAGGGGAGATGGTTAGATTCTCTCTTGTTGGAGATGGTCATTGCCTGGCACTTGTGTGGCACGAATGTTACTTGCCACTTATCAGTCCAAGCCTGGATATTGTCCAGGTCTTGCTGCATTTCTACACAGTAGTACCTTCAGTATCTGAGGAGTCGCAGATGGTGCTGATCTTTGTCCAATGGTCAGCAAACATCCCCACTTTTGACCTTTCGATGGTTGGGCCTAGGACACCACCCCGAGCAACTCCTGCTGTGATGTCCTGGGGACTGAGATGACTGACCTCCGACAACCACAACCATCCTCCTTTGTGCTCGCAATGACTCCAACCAGTGGAGAGTTTTCCCACCGATTCCCACTGTCTTTAGTTCGGCTAGCGGCTCCTTGATGGCATACTCGGATAAATCCTGCCTTGATAGCGAGGCTATGTTGGAAAGCTTAGGCAGTGGGAGCAAGTGTGGGAACAATTCAATCGTTCTTTCAAGGTGTTCTCACCTCGGCACGGTAGGCTGAGTGGCCTCGTTCTGTGGTTATGTGATTTTGCAACACTTCATTGGCTAATTTAATCTCCCTCCCTCCCGTTCATTCTAGAAAAGCCAACCAAACCAAATATTCAGCTCTTCCGAGACTCTGGGAAATATTCCATTGGCGAGTTTGTCAGCGTTAGGTGCACGGCCTCCACAGTCTTCACCGGGGCCATCTTCCTCTTGCTCAAGATTGACGGGGCAACCTCGGTGACCTACCAGGCCGTGCCAATGGCGGGCTTCGCTGTGACCTTTTCCATCGCCAACATCACATATGCTGACGATGGACATTACGCCTGCTTGTTTCAGCTAAAGCGCTCGGGGAAGCTCCACAACTCGACGGAGAGCGACCGGGTGAAGGTGACTGTGACAGGTAAGTAGAGACATCCCTTCAGAGCTCCAATCAGGGTGATCTGCATGGCTACCAAAGTCCATTTTCAGCCCCGCTGGTAAGGAGCTCGATGCCCCTTGAGACGGGCATAATGGAAGCCTATTTGTGAGTTCCCTCGGGTTCCTGCAGCATCAAGGACTGGAGGGTGCACGATCCAGTTTGGTGTTTGAATGTGCGAAAGGCGTCGGACTCAGAACTTCATGGAAGCCTTTGGGAAGCAAATAGTAGTGGCAGGCAAATTAATATTTGGAAGGGCTGTAATTTGTCACATGCGGTGATGCAAAACAGGCGATATTCAGATCAGCGCCACCCCCAATCCTTTTGATGCCAGACCTGGTGTTTGATTCCGTTGTCTGCAATGCCACTAGACTTCAGGCACTGTGCATAACGGAAGGCCGAATGGTGACTGCCCACTGAGTGACACATCCCGCCATGAATTTTCAGTCTGTAACCCCCGTTTGCGTCACTTTTACGTGGGCTCCACAGATGCCCCCATCCATTTGCATGAAGTGAGAATGAATTCTTTCGTTCTTCCCTGTCGCTTCCCAATTCAGGATTCCCTCTGGGTAAGATATTGTGGACGAGACTTTTGACTTTTGAGATTGCACCACACCCTCCGTCAGTTAAACACGCCGCCTGGCTGTCAGTCCAATTGAGGACAATAGAATTGCCTGTAAGACGAGGCGTGTAAGGGTGGCTGATGTGATAATCCTGATTTTCCCCTGCCTGTGCTCATTCTTGCTGTCAAACCCCTCCAGGGCCCTCACCCTTCTCTATGCCCATTTTGTGCACGCAACTGAGTCCAATTTCTATCCCAAGTTGTTGCTTTTGTTGTTCTTGGTGGTCCTTGCCAAGACAGACATTCAAACATACTGTGCTTCCACCGCCTTTTGAGGAAGAGATCTCTGAAGTCGCATGACCCACTGTCTTCAATGGGCGACCCCTTATTTGTAAACATTGACCCCCTAGTTCGAGAATCTCCCACAAGGGGAAACATCCTTTCCACATCCGCCCTGTCAAGACCCCTCAGGATCTTATCTGTTTCAGTTCAGTCGCCTCTTCCTCTTCTAAACTCCAGCGGATACAAGTCTAGCCTGTCCAACCTTTCCTCATAAGACAGCCCACCCATTCCAGGTATTAGTCGAGTAAACCTTCTCCGAACTGCCTCCAATGCACTTACATAATTCCTTAAATAAGGAGATCAATACTGCACACAGTACCCTAGATGTGGTCTCACCAATTCCCTGTGGAACTGAAGCATAACCTCCCTACTTTTATATTCAATTCCCCTCGAGATAAACAACAACATTCTATTAACTTTCCCAATTACTTGCAGTACCTGCATACTAACCTCTGGTGACTCATGCACCCGGACACCCAGATCCCTCTGCATCTCAGAGCTCTGCAAATCTCTCACCATTTTGCTAATATGCTTCTTTTTCATTCCTCCTGCCACAATGGACCATTTCGCATTTTCCCACTCGGGCTACGTTTGCCAGATCTTTTCCCTCTCACTTAACCTATCTGTATCCCTTTGTAGCCTCCTTATGTCCTCTTCACAACTGACTTTCCTACCTATCTTTGTGTCTTGAGCAAATTTAGCAACCATACCTTCAGTCCCTTCATCCAAGTCATTTATATAAATGGTAAAAAGTTGAGACCCCGACACTGATCCCTGTGACACACCACTCATTACATCCTGCCAACCAGAAAATGACCCATTGATGCCCACTCTCTGTTTCCTGTTGGCTAACCAATCTTCTATCCAGAACCCCCTAGTTAGTATCGTGATGATAATATTCACATGTTAAGATGTAACCAAAATTACTCGATTGACAGATATTCTCTGAATAACTTTCAAGCGATGCCTTTTGTCACAATCCACGAGATGTGCTTCAGTCATGTACATCTCCATTCCCAATATGCTCTTGGTGATTAAAAACATGGAAGGGAAATGGCTGATGCGTGTGGTTATGTTATATTTCTGAATGGGTGGGAAATTCATCTTGCCCTCTGCTCCAGTCCTCACTAGATATTCAGTTGCATTGACTTCACTATTGGGCGGGATTTAGAATGGGCGACAGATGCGGCCCCTGCCCATTTTACACTTGGCCCATGATGGTACGGTTTGATCGGGGCCACCAGCTCACTCTCTTCTTTCGATGCAGATAAACTGCAGAGGCCGTCGATTTCCGTGTTGCGCTTGTCCGCCGCCTTTGTTCAAGGTGAAGCCGCAAATTTCCGATGCTCCTCCTCCAGCGTCTTTGCGGTGATAACATTTTACCTCTACAAAGTCGGGGAGTCTGGTGCTGTTACCTCTGTGGGGCCGATCTCAGCATCCAGCGCCGTCTTAACTGTGCAAAATGTAACCTTGCACCAGGAAGGCTTCTTCACCTGCATGTTCCAAGTGCTGATCAAAAGCAAGCTGTACTCGTCAACTCACAGCGACCGGGTCAAGGTAACAATCGCAAGTGAGTCGCCCATTCAAATACTGTCCTTCTGAATTCATTTTCACTTCTGAAATGCATGTTCAACCGGGATACATCATGCGATGAACACTGCACAGAATGACAGGCCTTTGGCGAGGCTTCAAAGGAGATTTATCACAATGCTAGCTTGGGCAAGGGAATGTGGTTTTGTGCTTGAGCTGGAGGATTCTGCCCCAATTCTAGGACACCGCAGACTTTCGAAAGGATGTCGAGGCTTTGGAGAGGGTGCGGAGGGAGGTTGACAAGAATGGTCCCAGGGATTCGGGGACTTCAGTAAATGTGGAGAGACTGGTGAAGCTGGTATTGCTCTTCTTAGAGCAGAGAAGGTGAAGGGGCCGAGTTAATCGAGGTGTTCAGGATTGTCAGGGCTTGTCAGAGAATAGACGTGGAGGAAGCTTGCTGACCGTCAGGAGGGTCAGTGACGAGAGGGCAGAGTTTTATTAATGATTTGGACGTGAATATAGGAGGTATGGTCAGTAAGTTCGCAGGTGACACGGAAATTGGTGGTGTAGTAAATAGTGAGGAGGAAAGCCTTAGATTACAGGACGATATAGATGGGCTGGTAAGATGGGCAGAGCAGTGGCAAATGGAGTTTAATCCTGAGAAGTGTGAGGTGATGCATTTTGGGAGGCCTAACAAGGCAAGGGAACATACAATGAATGGTAGGACCATAGGAAGTAGAGAGGGTCAGAGGGATCTTGGTGTATTTGTCCAGAGATCACTGAAGGCTGCAGCGCAGGTCGATAAGGTGATTAGGAAGGTATATGGGATACTTGCCTTTATTAGTTGAGGCATAGAATATAAGAACAGGGAGGTTATGATGGAGCTATGTAAAATGCTAGTTAGGCCACAGCTGGAGTACTGTGTACAGTTCTGGGCACCACACTATAGGAAGGATGTGATTGCACTGGAGAGGGTGCAGAGGAGATTCACCAGGATGTTGCCTGGGCTGGAGCATTTCAGCTATGAAGAGAGACTGAAAAGGCTGGAGTTGTTTTACTGAGAGCAGAGAAGGCTGAGGGGGGACCTGATTGAGGTGGACAAAATTATGAGGGGCATTGATAGGTTAGATAGGAAGAAACTTTTTTCCCTTAGCGGAGGGGCCAATAACCAGGGGGCATAGATTGAAGGCAAGGGGCAGGAGGCTTAGAGGGGATTTGAGGAGCAATCTTTTCACCCAGAGGGTGGTTGGAATCTGGAACGCACTGCCTGAAGGGGTGGTCGAGGCAGGAACCCTCACAACATTTAAGAAGTATTTAGATGAGCACTTTAAATGCCATAGCATACAAGGCTACGGGCCAAGTGCTGGAAAATGAGATTAGTATAGGTAGGTGCTTGATGGCTGGCACAAACACGGTGGGCCGAAGGGCCTGTTTCTGTGCTGTATATCTCTATGACTCTAAGATAATTGACAACAAATGCCAATGGGTTGTAGGCGTTTGTTTATTTCGAACATGATTTGAAGACATAATTTACTCCTCAGTTTGGGGCCATTCTGTCTCTCTTCCGTATTCTATCATACATTCCTGCTTGCACATTTATAACAAAACCACTCTGTGAAGTGTGATCTGTAGTGACACCTTTCCACCAGTGCATCAGCTCCAGCGAGCGGTGCCTGTGATTCCTGGATTCCAGCTCTCGATTCCTGCATCTCCTGGCCCCACTGCATCCAAACCACAGTGTCATCGCCTTCCCGCTTTTGAAATCCCGTTCTCAGTCTGTTCCCCCAGATTGAGAATCCGGAGTGCTCAACGCAATGTCGAGCTGAGAGATGTGAGTTGCTTGGGCTGCCTTGCTGCACCCATTTCAGGCAGTGTGTGTAAAAACAGCTTTTCCCGGCATACCATTCACCTGTGTTCTCTTTCAGGTAGCGTGGAAAGACCCATTATCTCCATGAACACGGAATTCGAGAAGTTTCCACAGGGCCAATTGCTCACTATCTTGTGCACAGCCCCGAAACCGTACCGCACGCGTGACTTCCACCTCTACCAAGATGGTCTTTTGGCCAATGCTCGGATGTCTGTGCGGGACTTTGTAGCCGAGTTTACCATTGCAAATACAAGCATGGCCAATCAAGGGGATTACACTTGTGCGTACCGAACGACGATAGTGGGACGAGGGTACAACTCGACCCAAAGCGAAGCCCTTTCAATAACCATCGCAGGTAGGCGACTTCAATAATGACAGTGAAATCGGACATTCAGGAATGGTCACGAGCACATCTACAGTCATGTGGCCCAGCTGGTATTCAGTCTTTCACCACAAGCATTAACACGCTCTCTGCCTTTGTCCCATGACTGCTTTGTTATATACTCTCTCCTACCCCCCTTGCCCTATTAAAACACCTTTCCCTTTTGTTCTCACATTTCCAGCCTCAGCAGCGTTTTGTGTTTATTTTAGCGACAATTGTGGAGGACCACTCTAATCCTGTTCAGGTTTTGGGGGTATTATTTTGTCGTGCATGGGGATAGACAGTGGGTGGCATTGCATTTTCCATGATTTCTTGCTTATAAGGGGAGCAATTTTAACTTTGAGTAATCGTGTAGAATAGGCGGGATCAAATGGGACACTTCATCAGTTAGCGAGAGGGTGATATCAAGGCAATGCTGACAGTGTGGGTTCAATTCCCCCGACTGGCTATGGTCATTCATGGTGATCTACCTTCCCCTTGTGGTGATCATCAAGCGATACATTAGCAATTCTCTCTCTCTCTCTCTCTCTCTCTCCAATGTCGAGAGATGCCCGAGGCCTTCTGGGATTGCAGCTACAACAAAAAAAAAAAATTGGGCACTCATTTACACACCACGAATAACTTCTCCTTCCGTTGCAGTTCATCGGATGGAGCTAAGCGGGGAATGGCTTTGAAATGGGCGTGGCTGAATGGTGTTGGTCCCTGTGGATTAGGGAGAGGTGTTGGGCAGTAGGTGCAAAATGGGCAGTTTCCCATCGGCTGCCTGTTACGTGGTTTAGCCAATAGTCCGCTTAACTGACTTCAGTGGAATTGATTATTGGGCGGCCGGTACAGCACGGATCCTGACTGCTCGTTTTGCGTCCGCTCTGCTGTTCAGCCGAGCTGGTGTGTCTGGTTTCTGCGTTCTAACTACCACAAGTATTAGTGTGTGATGTGAAATTCAAATTCGGAGGTTGGTATTCGTCTTGGGCAGCAGTGCATCAAGTTCCCATTAGACCACCCGAAGGTGTATCCCAGTCCATTGTCGTTGATGGTACTGCCGCTCCGAATGGGCAGCCGGTCCAATACCACCCGATATTGCCACTGCTGGGGATTGACCGCTCACCCATTGGACGTCAATGGAGCTGAAAGGCGGGTGGGATGTATTATAGGCGGCCGATAGGCTCCAGCCCAAGACGAATTTCAACCTCAGAGTGTTCGGGCAACTGGGCAAAGGCTTCGATAAGGAACAAACAGTTGGACGAGTTGGAGATGCCCCATAGAAACCCCCTGCAAGGGGACAGTGCGAGGCCAGCAGAATGGGCAGAGTGGTCGCAGGTGGACTTTAACACTGGCGGGCGTGAGGCGACGCATTTTGGCAGAAGGAAGAGGGAGAGGCAATGTATATACATTGGCACAGTCCCAAAGAGTGTGTGCAGCAACAGAGGGACCTGGGGGTGCCTGTGCATCGATCTTTGAAGGTGGCAGGGCATATTGAGAAAGTGGTCAGTAAAGCAGAGGGGATCTTGGGATTCGTAAGGAGAGGCACAGAGTACAAAAGCAGGGAGGTTATGCTGAACATTTATGAAGCTCTGGCTGGGCCCCAGCTGGAGAATTGTGTCCAGTTCTGGGCACCACACTTCAGGTAGGAGGTGAGGGTCCTTGAGAGGGTGCAGAGGAGGTTTACCAGAATGGTTCCAGGGATGGGGGGGGATTTCAGTTACAAGGTTAGGTTGGAAAAGCTGGACTTGTTCCCCTTAGAACAAAGGAGATTGAGGGGAGATTTATTAGACGTGTACAAGTTTATGACAAGCTTACCTAGACTAGACAAGGAGAAGCTGTTCCCATTAACACAGATTGAAAGTCTTGGACAAAAGATGCAGGGGGGAATATGAGGAAGCACTTTTTAATGCAGTAGGTGCTAATGGCCTGGAACTCGCTGCCCACAAGGGCAGGGTGGAAGCAGAGATGATCACAGACTTCAAAAGGAAGTTGGACGGCCAGCTGAGAGAAATAGACTTGCAGGGGGTAAGGGGTTGAGCCGGGGAGTGGGACTGACTGCACAGCTCCATGGAGAGCTGGCGTGGACTCGATGGGCCGAATGGCCTGGAGTGTAAAACCTCTTTTATCACCCGAACAGAAAGCATGGAGCAGCGACTGGTGAACGGGAGTAACCCTTGTGAGGGCCGAGTGGAGATCTCCTTCGGCGACAGCTGGGGGACCATCTGTGATGACCAGTGGGGATTGCTGGACGCCAAAGTTGTCTGCAGTGCTCTGGGGTGCGGAAACGCTGTCGCCGCGCCAACGCACGCTCGCTTCGGAAGGGGCGCCGGACCCATATGGTTGGACGATGTCGCCTGCCGCGGAGATGAATCGGTGCTGTGGTACTGCACGTCCAGGTTTTGGGGTCAGCACAACTGCCATCACGGAGAGGATGCCAGTGTCATTTGTTCCGGTAAGGGCAGTGCCATTCTAAAATATTCCCATCCTAATTGACAGTTTTACCGTGGGGAACAAAATGGTGCCATTTTCAAAGCATCGTGGTACACAGAGACATTTTGGAGAAGCTATTCATCTTGCGCTCATCAGAACAGTCCGCAAGAATACTCATGTAAGGGAAAGCAGCAGATTTATACTGTGTGAGAAAAGAGTACTGATTGGTTGGCAAGTGGACTCTGACTGGTAGAGACGTTGCCATGGAGAATGCACCAGTATTGCAGTACATGAATTTCAATGCCAGGGCGATGCTTGGCATATTGGCCGTACATCACAAAGACTGGTGGATTGTGTCAAACATGTCCCTTCCGCTGTTCGCAATGGGCAAGGTACAAACCGTGCCCAACCAGCCTGTGCTTGCGGTATGCAAAACACAGTGTCCAACATTAGATGTGATTCCGCGATTGCACAACATTTGCTAAATAATCCTCAGTGTGCTAAGAATTACGCTGACAACCAGTTTAAGATCATCAGTCGGGCTCGAAGTGTGGTGCATCTGCGCGTACTGGAAGCTGCATATATTAATACACAGGGCCCTGCTCTTTGCAGACAGAAAGAACATGTGCACACATTGCGCCTGTTGCAGCTAAACAAAATAAGTGATAGCCATTCGCTGGTTCATTCCTCAGGGCAATGCCTTGACCAATCAGGGTCAAGATGCCTGGTTTAAATTTCAAGTAAAGCTGGGCAGGTAACTGTCAGTCACCATAAACTGGTGCATTCTCCATGGCAACACCTCCACCAATCAGAATCCACTTGCCAACCGATCAGCACTCTCTTCTCATACAGGATAAAGTTGTTGCTCTCCCTTACATTGGCATTCTTGCGAATTGTCCTGATGAGTGCAAGATGGAAAGCTTTGACAAATGTCTCTGGTTTCAGCAATACTCAAGTTCTGTATCACCAAATGACATAGGCAATTTCAGAAAGATAGTGGCATTCAATATTTATCTTATTATGAATTAAAACGACAACAAATGCGCATTTTTGTGAAGAAGCTTCAAACGAGAAGACTAATTTATTGACTTATTTTCTCATCATGATGTTAGACACTGATTTCATGAGATGGCTGGCATTATTTGCTTGCACAAGTAGTCAATATTTTCCCGCACACTTGTTGTAATGATGTGGAGTATTCCAGATAGATATCCATCAGTCAGGAGTGATCTCTCTCTGTCTCTCTCTCCCTGTGTTTCCCCCTCTGTGCTTCCGCCCCCTCTCTGTCTCGCCCACACTCTCTGTGTCCCCCTCTCTCTCTGCCCCCTCTCTTTCTCTCTCCCTCCCCTTTCGCTCCCTGTCCGCCCTCTACCTCTGTCCCCCCTCTCTCTGTGATAGTCAGCTATGAAGATTGGAATTGGTGCATGTTTGTGTTTTAATTGATTCCCCTCTACATTGCTGTTTTGTCTCAGGGATCAAGCCGACAATACTTTTGGAACCCAGCTACAACGTATTTCTGAAAGGGGAGTCGGTTATTATAAATTGCACCATCGGAGAACGAAACACAAGCCGAGGAATTGACTTTTACATCAATAACATTTACCTGACCCACCGAGACCTCCAGCAAGGAGTCAATTCCGCCACCATTCAATTGACCAATTTAACTGAGAAGGATGCTGGGATGTACAGCTGCAAGTATGGAAACCAACTTTCTGGGCGATACCTAAATTCTTCTCTCAATGCCTCCGTGTACATCGCTGTAACAGGTGAGAAGGCTATATATTTTCATGCATATGAAGATCACACTGCATAGATGCCAACTATGAAATAATCTCGCAGGAAAGGTGGAAAGGAGAGCAATATATATATATATATATATATAAAGGGCAGAATGAACGAATTATGGAATGAAAGGCAGGAAGATTGAAAGGAAGAAAGCAGGAAGGGAAGACAGGAAGACAGAGAGAGAGAGAGAGAACGAAAATGTAGGGCAGAAAAAAAAGGCAAAAAAAAAAGGGACACATAAATTGTCTTTTATATCAAGGACCTCTCACAATCTCAGGGCTTCCCAAACACATGTTGCAGCCCATTCAGTAACTTCCAAGTTCAGCCACTTCGGCAATGCGGGGAAGGAAACAGCTCTGTTGCGCACAGCAAGATCCCACCACGAATAACGTGGTAGGCAAACTGCGTCACCCGCTTTGCTGATGTCGGGCACAGGATAAATGCTGTTCCCCGGGGCAGAGAGAGAAGTCCCCTGCATTTCTTCCAGTCATACCATGCAGCTGTTCACATCCACCTAAGCTGTGTTCCTTGTTCCGTGCCATTTATTGGGGCAGAATTGAGTGAATTGAATTTAGTTGTGTCAAGACTGAGGTGCGAGGAGTGCACTGTCTATTCGAGTTCTACTCGCCACAGGTCACAGCATATATTTACATTTTCCCACTTACTGATATCATCAATCTTATATTCTATTTTTCCCAGAATTGAACACACTAACCAGGTTTCTTTAATGAGCTATAACATTTTCAGTTTATTATAAAACAACTCTAAACCAGTAATGAAGCAAAATATAAACACACAGATTGAAATTTTAAAGTTCCCTTTTTGCCATAGCCCCTCACAGTCACACACTCACGCATACACTGGTTAACTGGAAAAATAAAAGGGATTTTTATTCAGAGCTCTGTTACAGACAAAAAAGAAAACCACTTGAGCGTAATACATGCTAATTCTTGAAGAAAACAGCAGATGAGATTGTTGTGTTCCAAAACTGGCACATAATCTGGCCTCCGAGTACACATAGACGGGTCACTGGGATCTGTTCCAACAGTTCTTTTCAGGCAGCTTTGAGAAATAATTTAGCAGGTTTTTCTTCAAAGATGGGTGGCGAGATGAGTTGACACAGTGGACTTCTCAGGGTCTTTTAGAGAGGTGCTGGAAAGCTGAGCTGGGTTGTCGTCTTCTCTCCTTCCCTGGGAATTCCCTTCTCCTTCAGCTGGCTTGACTGTTTAAACATTCATCAAGAATTGAGTCTCTTCCTCCGTGACACTTTTTCAAAAAAAAACCAGAAGTACTTTCATAACACCATACATTTGTTCGATAAAATGTCTGGATCCCTCGAATGGTGTCACCTAATCATTTACTCATTGCGGTCCACAATTTTCCCACGTTTGAATGCTGAGGGCGATTGTGGTCACTAGAAGTGTCAGTTTCAAAGAAAGGAGGGAGGGGTGAAAGAACAAGGAATAAAACTTGCCTTTCAGTGTCATCCCTTGGGAAATTCAGGACGTCCAACGCATTTTATAGACAATTAAGTACTTCTGAGATGTAGCCTCTCTTGTATTGTAAGGGGTAAAAAGGAAACAGAAATTGATTAATTCAAATGCAAATTAGATCTTTCACATAATAACATTTTTGGATACAGTATGTGAGACATTTAAGAGACATGGCATGTGGTAAGTTTAACAGGAAGGATTTAAGCATTATTCTTTTCAAACACTCAGTCAGGCAGGTTCCTTCTGACCTGCGAATTGTGCGGGAACAAATTGAAGACTCAATCGAAAAGTTGTTGTGCTTAATAAGGTTAATTTATTTGTATGGATTTAAAAACGGGCACCGGTTTAAGATATTTATGGGAAATTTAAATTGATTAGAGGAAATGATGACATGTTTAACAGTTTGAGAAAGAAAATAATTTTTAAAAGCTGCTCATTCCTTTACTCCCAACAAATAAAAGCTTCAACAAGATCCAGGGTCAGAATGCTCAACTGTGTTGCCAATAATTTGTCTTGCAATAAGCTGAAGTGGCCAGCGCCTGTCAATTGCAGATGCTCCTTCCAACACCTGTTGGGATCCTGCCTCTTGACTGCAGTAAAGGTCTCTGATGAATGCAGCCTTTTGTACCCCTTTTCAGGGCATGGGCCTGGGTTATTATATTGACAGGCTATGACGTTTCCCTTAAAAAAACACGTAACTCAATTATATTCTGAGGTCTTTGTTTAAACCGCGGGGTTTGAACCCGCCCACAAAGTTGCTCACCTTTCTTTCTGTACTTTTTAATCTCAGGAAGCTGCTTGTAGTCAATCTTCCAGATAACGATACTTGTAGAATTTGTTAGAACGCGAGGCCCCATCTTATCTAAGTTGCACAGTCTCCAAGATCTATTCTTCAGAAATACAAATACCGATGTCATTCTCTTCACCTGCGCTATCTCTGTTCCCTTACGATAACATTGTTAGCCTCTCAGTTCGGCAAGTTCAGTAGGTTTGTTTTTTCAAAGGGTTGAAAACACAATTCTGATCTCAGCACTGTCGGATAATTCCTTGCTGAGCATGATGGTTAATCTGGTCATGCTCACTCACAGACCTTCAGCCACATTAGTTAAGGGCAGGCACAGTTGGTTCACCTCGCCTGCAGAGAGCGGCGGGCTGTTTTGGCTTTCTAATGTACATTAATTTCGAGTATAACGGTATACTTACATGCTTGCCGACGTGTCTGCGGAACTTTCATTCATCCGCGTGTTCTTCGAAACAGATCCTCTGCAAAAGCCGAAAATAGACTTATTCACAGTCGGAGGGAAAAATCTCATTAACTGCACAGTTCAAAATGGCACAGCAAATGGCACGATGTACTTATTGGAAGTGGGTACCAGTGGATCGAGGCAAGTGCAACGTTTGTCAATGCCAAATTCTACCTTCACCTTTCCCTTGAACAACAGCGGTGATAGTATTGAAGGTCGCTATGTTTGTTCATACGAAGTGCAAGTAAATGGAAGATTACTCAACTCGACTTACACCGAATCTGTTCTCGTTGCCGTTCGAGGTGAGTGAGGTTTGCATTGCAAGCATTTAGAATTGCCGGGGCTTATCAGGAGGGGAGGCCCTCAATTTAAGGCAACATTGAATTGCATAGAATTACATAGAAGCTATCGCATAAGAACAGGCTATTTGGCCCAACTGTTTATTTATTTTTTATTTAGAGATACAGCACTGAAACAGGCCCTTCGGCCCACCGAGTCTGTGCTGACCAACAACCACCCATTTATACTAACCCTACAGTAATCCCATATTCCCCTACCACCTACCTACACTAGGGGCAATTGAGGCCGTTCAGCCCATCGTGTCTGCACCGGCTCTCCGAGTGAGCCATTGACTTAGTGCCCGGTCCCCTGCCTTCTCCACCTAACCTTGTCCATTCTTGCTTTTCAAGTAACTTTTGAATGCTTCAGTAAGGTTATGAAAGGTTATTCTAGGTCATGAAAACGTTTCTAACCGGAATGGTAAATGTTAAAATCTAGCCATTCGAAACTAAAAGCTGAGTTGTTATCATTCATTCACATTTAACTTTATTTGAACCCCTCTTGGTAGTCTGGGAAAGTGGACTAACATAGGAAATAGGGCACAGTACAGAAAACCAATCATTTATATGATGCTGAACGCATTCTTTCCTACTTTATATTCGGCCCCTTTTTTTTTGCAGAACAGGTCAGGGCATGTGCTGTTGACATTTTCTATGCACTGTGAAGGCAGGATGGTTGTGAGAGAGATAAGCTTGCAGTCACTGGTGATGAATAAGAAGATTGCAATCTTTCCAGTTCTGGGAATGAAGACACAGAAATGTCCAAGCTTTGTAACCTTAGACTAACACACCATCGAAGGAGTTTTATCGTGTCTGTGCAGGACACTTGGTAGAGCTATCTAATTAACCACACACTCTGCCTCTTTACTCGTTTCATTCACTTTCTAGTCTATCTCCAAATCCATTTTGAGAGTTAATATCACACCGATCCCTTACGGGGAGGTGGTGGTGATGCCCCTGAGCTCATACGCTAAAGACCAAGACTAGTGTTGTGAGGCCATTGGTTCAAATCCTATCACGTGAAATTTTAATTTAATGAATAAGTCTGAAATTTTTTGAAACAAAGCTAATCCAATGATGACCATTCAACCATCTGCTTCACTACTGTCCTTTAGGGAAGGGAGTCTGCCGTCCGGACCTGGCCTGGCCTATATGTGACTCCAGATGCACAGCCACGGGGTTGACTTTGAATGGCCTCGCAAGCCACTCAGTTCAAGGGCAATTAGGGACGGGCAATAAATGCTGGCCTGCCCAGCGACGCCCACATCCCATGAACGAATAAAAAAGGACACTCCTAATCTCACGTCAGCGATAAGCTTTACAGGAGGCAGACATCAGCCATTGACATGAGCAGGAGGAGTCTGCGGATGGGTAAAGACAGTGGGTCCATCTTAGGGCATTGATCCATCACAAAGACAACGTTTTCACCTGCTTTACCCATTAGTTGTTGGGAGCTTGTTACAATTCTGTCTAAGGTACTTTCTCCAGGAGACCAATACATTGATGCCAATTGAATTGAAAAGTGGGTGGGGCCTATAACTGGGGGGAAAATCCGAATGCATCTCTTTTGGGCACCCGGCACAGATGACGTTCACAGCAAGAATTTTTTGGGGAAGAAAGGGTTTCATGTTCAATTGATTGGCGTACAAGAAATGTCTGAAATGATACCGTTAAACTGACTTACATTGGTGTTTTTTTTTACAAACTCACTCCAGGATCCTCCAATGTTAAGACGATCATCGGCTGGTTCTTAGCGACTGTGATCCTGCTCCTGATTCTGGTCCTTTTTGTGTATTACTTCAGAAAACCGAAGACGTGCAAGAGTAAACGTGGTAGGATGCACACTTTATGTCGGTGCACTTCTTACTTTCTGCATTTGCAACATGCAGTCAGAAGACCTAACCTTTTGTGGGTCTCTGCACCCGTTGTGACGCTATTGGGATCACTTTCTGCACCCACTGCACCCCGTGCAGGCTGAAATCTCCATTGGCAGCTGGGCGTCCCAGGCCTGAGAAAAGCCGCTTGACAAAAGCAGGTGGCTCTCTGACGGCCTGGGGAGTTGGGGGGAGCGGGGCTCCTGATCGGGCCGCCCTCAATGCCCTAACCACCCCCAACACCCTCAATGAGGTGGATATCTGGCCTAAGACCAATTAAGGGCCTGGGGACTGTAAAATCCGGACTGGATCTTCAGGCCCGGCAGGGGGCGGGATCGCCACCGACTTTTCGATTGGTGGATGGCTCCTGTCCGACAAGGGAAAAAGTCCGGCCGAAGTATCTTTGAAATCGCATTCTGATCGAATCACATACATGAATGTAATATTTATTCTTTGTACGTTGTCTTTGTTCTGCTTTGGATGTGCACCAATGATATTATTTAAATAATAACCTGATGTATTTCCAACCCACAGAATACAGGATTTACGTTCGAGAACGACTGCTTGATGATGTGACTCATATAGAAGCAATAGATGACGATACTACCTTTTAATTGGACAATACTTTGTGCACTGTACTCGGAAGAAAGATACAGTGTGAAGATATTTCAGGACTTGATAGTTGTTATGTGTGGTAGCGTAATGAGCAGTACGACTCTCGCCTCCCATTATATGTCAGTATTTAGATTTAAGGTAGTCAATTGAAGTAGATATTGGCTGGTCATGTAACGAGTACCTGTTGTGATCCCGTTCCTCGTGCACTGGCTTCCAAGATTTAGTTTTTTTTTATCCTGTGCTTCCTGTCAACCTCCTTTTAGCATTTTGCCGATGCAGGTGGAAAACCCAGATGTTCACCAGTAACAACACCGCCAACATCTGTCAACAGAGATCAAGCTGCAAAAAGTAGCCGTGTGCTGGAGCTAATTGAAATCGAATTTCGACTGCTAATGGGATTGGAGCAGTTCAGAAACAGTTGCGGAATTTCATCTGGGCGGAGACGCAACAATGGGCGCCGTCCCCTCGGCCGCCCACACGGCGCCCACCCGGCATTCCGTTGCACTGACTTGAATGGGAATAGGTATCGGGCAGGGGGCGCCTAACTTGCGGCCGATGGGGATACCGTCCATTTTGTGCAACTGCCCAGATGCCATTTTATAGACCGTGCCCAGAGTTCCAAATCTGCTTGATGCAACAACACTCAGTTCAACTCAGACTTGTATCAGACAGATTAAGCGACATAGTTTTCATGTGATAAATATTTCCATGCCCACAGTCTAAAAATAACTGGTGGAGATCAGTCTGCCCTCTCAGATGGATGTAAATGATGCCATGACATTATTTCATAGTGGGGTGTGGGGTGGGGGGGAGGGGTATTCATATTTTAGGTGTAATTATCCCTCGACAAATATCAGTGGAAAAGATTACATGACCACTGTGGGATCTTGCTGTGCGCACCATTCGCTGTGGCGTTTCCTCCATTGCAACAGTGACTTTATTTCAAAAGTGTTTCATTGGCTTGGACCCTCCTGACGTCATGAAAGGCACCAATTGAAGAATTAAGAACTCTATTTTAACCTAACAAGTAACATTCGCCAATGTGAAACGGTCCCTTTTTGCTTGTTTTCCGAACTGCTTTCTGCAAATTTCTCCTTTTGTTTGCAAGAAAAGTCTTTACTCGCAGTTAGAATTGGCTCACATTGATTGTAGGAAAGCGAGGGCTGATCTGATCGAGGTGTTTAAACTGGTCAAAGGATTTGTATCACTTAGATTTTTTTAATGCATTCATGGGATGTGGGCATCACTGGCAAGACATTTGTTGCCCATCCCCAATTGCCCTTTGAGACGGTGGTGGTGAGCTGCCTTCTTGAAGCACCGCAGTCCATCTGGTGCAGATATACCCACAGTGCTGTGAGGGAGGGAGTTCCAGGATTCTGACCCAGCGACAGTGAAGGAAGGGCCGATGTAGTTCCAAGCCAGGATGGTGTGTGGCTTGGAGGGGAACTTGCAGATGGTGGGGTTCCCGTGCATCTGCTGCCCTTGTACTTCTAGGTGGTAGAGGCCGTGGGTTTGGAAGGTGCATGCGGAAAAATGGAATCATCAATAAGGGGATATAAATATTGCAGTTCGAGCTGGCCCATTCAGGTTCGAAATCAGGAAGCCTTTTTCCACACTAAGAGTGGTAGAAGGTTGGAACTCGCTCCTGTCAAAGGGAGTGAGGCTGGGAGCCAACTGTAACTTTTAAGACTGAGGTTGATAGATATTTTTCTGAGGTAAACAAGTCAAGGGATATGGACCTGGGGTGGGAAATGACATTGAGGTACCGACCGGCCAAGATCGAATTGAAACGGGGGACAGGCTTGAAGGGTTGAATTCTTAATGGTTAAAAAATTGTAAATGTAACCACACATCCTTGTTCTGCCTCAAAACTTTATGGAATGATTCAAGACTTAAATGTTCATCAAGGATTTAGATCTGATGGATGGAAACCAATAAAATGCTCACTCTTCCTACCATGCTACTATGTTCTAAGGTTATGACTTTGAAGCCAAAAGTATTTGCATGTGTGATAGTCTGATTGTGTTGGTGTGTTTCTCTGTGAGTGTGCTTTTGTGTGACTGGCCGTTTGTGCATGTTTGTATGTGATGTTATGACCGACCGCCCCATTCAAAACCTCCAATCAAAATATATGATTCTGATTGTGGTGGGAGAAACGCACTGTTAATTCAGTCCCGTCCCTCCACAGATCGCCTAACATATCGTTTTTAAACTTTCCACATTAAAGAAAGACCCAGCCAAGCTGTACCATCTATTAACCCCCGAGTGAGGCTAACCAAACCAGGTGCCTTTAAATCAACAAATTAACCGTATAATTAGGAAAGCTACATTCTTAAACACTCCTAAGGTATAAACAACATTTAAAATAGAAAACAATTAGAGTCCTGACAGATTTACGCTCCTGGCAGATGTGGAACAGTCCAAGATTGCTTGAAGTCCTCAGAGCCGTCTTTTCGGGGGGAGGGGGTGGGGGGGCGGATGTTCTTCAACAGTAGAACAGTCCAATTCAGAAGTCGAAATTTTTGCTCCTTCTCCAGCGATGAATTTCAACAACAAACAACTTGCAAAGACTTTTTAATAAATCAACTTAGTTTTAGAACTTTAGAGGGATAAAACATTGTCACAGTCTAACTCCCCTTCCTTCAGTTTTAATGATCAGAGATTTCTGTTTTGGCTTGACTTTTTAGAATTTTGAGAGAGAATAATAAATAAACAGACTAATTTCTCTTCCTTCAGTTTAAATGCTCTGAGAGCCCTCCTTTCAGGTGCTACCACACAGCTGCCTGTCTGTTTTTCCTCTTAGAACAGTCCATCTGCATTATAAGCCAGTTCAAAATTAAATTGTGACAAATGTATCTCCTGATGCTCAGTCTGAGTGGCTGCATCCAGGGCAACGAGAATGCACCCCTTAAATCACAGTTTCCAAATGGCTGCAAAAATGCATTCTTTGACTCAGCTTCTGGAGCCTGCTGCCTTAAAGCAGTATGGCTCCTTTTCCCAGCTTTAAAGGCACACCACATTCTTCCCGAAAAAAAAAGACTCCAGGATCATAACAGTGAGTATGTTTGTGTGACTGTGTTTGTGTGCGAGTGCGCCAAGTGTGGTAGTAATTCGGATGCAGTATCTTATTCATTGTCTTGCACTTTTCAGGATTCTGAAGTGAGGGAGATCAACAAAGCAGAAGCCAGATCCAGATAGTCTTCGCAAACATAATTGGTTTTATTTGCCCCATACAATATATTAACAAAATAAAAAGCACAGTGAAGTAAGTTAACTCGCAGAAGAAAATAATTCAAAGTGTTTTAAAATTCTGTCACTTCTCTGGAAGAGATATCCAGTTGATCATTGACAAAGCAAGTAAAAATAATGCTCATAAAATGCAAATAGTTATCAAAGTTGATCAAAATACGTTTAAAATGAAGTTGATTAAAACATCTTGATTTTTGGTGTACCCATGCATGAAAAAAACACAATTTCCATCAATCCACATTATCAAGTTCCTGTGATGAAGACGCAAAGCGCATTCATCCAAATTACTCTGCTGTTGTCATATTCATGCAGAAAATACAGTGGCCATTCCAAAAGATCAAACAGAGACTTACATTTTCCATTGAAATATGTTTTCTTCAGGCCACCATAGTTCTTATTCCATGCACTTTCACTTCATCTACAGCAAATTTGTTGAGACAGCCACATTTTCAACAAACTTGCACCTAATCATCCTTCCAAACATTGGAAATAGGAGCAGGAGTAGGCCATTCGGCCCCACGGGCCTGCCCCCCCCCCCATTCAACTAGATTGTGGATAATCTGTCTCAATACTATTTTACCGCACTTTCCCCATATCCCTTGATATTTTCATATCGGGAAACCTATCCATCTCTGTCTTGAATGTACTCAATGATGGAGCCTACACAACCCTCAGGGGTAGACAATTCCAAAGATACTCTGCCCTCTGAGTGAAGAATTGCCTCCTCAGTTTAGTCCAAAATGGATGACCCTTTATTATGAGACTGTGTCCGCTGGTTCCAGACCTCCCAGCTACAGGAACGTCCTTCCTGCATCTACCCTGTCGAACCCTGTAAGAATTTTGTACCTTTCAATGAGATCACCTCTCATTCTTCTGAACTCTAGAGAATACAGGCCCAGTCTCCTCAATCTCTCCTCACAGGACAATCCCACCATCCCAGGAATCAGTCTGGTGAACCTTCATTGCACTCCTTCTCTGGCAAGTATATCCTTCCTCAGGTAAGGAGACCAAAACTGTACAGAATCCTCCAGGTGCGGTCTCACCAAAGCTCAATATAATTGCGGTGAGACATCTTCACTCCTGTACTCAGATCCCCTTGCAATATCGGCCAACGTACCACTTGACTTCCAAACTGCTTGCCCGCACTTGGATATTAGCTTTCAGTGACGGTATGAACAAGGACATCCAGGTTCCTTTGGACATTAGCACTTCCTGAATCTCTCACCATTTAGGAAATACTCGGCATTTCTGTTTCTCCTACCAAAGTGGATCTCTTCACATTGTTCCACATTATATTCCACAGAATCACAGAGCAATTATGGCACAGGAAGAGGTCATTCAGCCCATCGTGTATGTGCCTGCCGAACAAACTAGCTGCCCAATCTAATCCCACCTCCCAGCACCAGGTCCATAGCCTTCCTGGTGACGGCACTTCAGGTGCATGTCCAGGTACCTTTTTAAAGAATTGAGGGTTTCTGCCTCCACCACCGTTCCTGGCGGTGAATTCCAGACACCCACCCACCCTCATTCCATCCGTCATATTCCTGCCCACTCACTCCTGCCTGTCAAATCCCCTTGAAGCCTCCTTGCATCCTTCTCACAAATCACATTCCCACCGAGTTTTGTGTCCTCGGCAAATTTGGAAATATTGCATTAGGTCCCCACTTCCCAATGGTTGATGCAGATTGTGAACAGCCGAGGCCCAAGCACTGATCCTCGCGGTACCCCACTAGTCACAGCCTGCCAAGCTGAGAATGGCCCGTCTGTTCCTACGCTCTCTTTTCTCTCATTTGCGTCAGGGTGAAAAGTTCACAAGATGGATGGCGGATTAGACCCAGAGCTGAGCTTCATATCTGCTCCTTCACTGTGACTGGGTCAAAATCCTGGATCTCGCTTCCTAACAGCACTGTGGGTGTACCTACCCCACATGGACTGCAGCGGTTCAAGAAGGAGGCTCAACACCTATGAAGAGGGGTTGGGGAAACCAAGCCTGTGTTCTCCAGAGTTTCAAAGAATGAGGGGTGATCTCATTGAAACCAACAAATACTCAAAGCGATAGACAGGGTAGATTTGGGTAAGATGTTTCTCCTGGTTGGGGAGTCTGGAACCAGGGGACACAATTTCAAAATCAGGGGGAAGTCACTTGGGACAGAGATGAGGAGAAATGTCATTACTCAGAGGGTTGTGAATCTTAGGAATTCTCTATCCCAGAGGGCTGTGGAAGCTCAGTCATTGAGTATGTTTAAAGCAGAGATTGACAGATTGCTGAATTCCAATGACATAAAGGGATATGAGGATAGTCTGGGAAAAACACATTGAAGTGGATGATCAGCCATGATAGTATTGAATGGCGGAGCAGGCTCGATGGGCTGAATGGCCTACTCCTGTTCCGATATTCCAAAGCTGCCGAAATAGTTTCTCTCAAACTGCCCCATCAGTTCCCCTTAATATCTCAACAACTTTGATCAAATCACCATGATCCTCCTAAATTCCAGGGAATAAATCCCCAGTTTGTGTAATATCACCTTGTAATTTAACCCTTGGAGTCCAGTTATCATTCTGGTAAATCTACACTGCACTCAAATGGACACAAACCCCTCAAGTCTTTTTGGACCTCCAGTGTTTCTATCTTTTCACCATTTATAAAGTACTCTGTTCTAGTCTTTTTTACTGACATTGAAATCTCTCTTCCACAGTTTTGCCCATTCACTTCAGATATCTCTTTGCATTGTTCTGCTTCCAGCTACACTGCTTACAATGCTGCCTATTTTTGTGTCATTGGTAAACTTGGGTATGTTGCATTCTACCACATCATCTTAAATCGTTAATAAATACAGCAAAACTGAGACACACACGGGCTTTGCACTAGTAGACAGGAGTGAATCATTCCAACCTAGAGGTTTTTTAATTCCAGATTTATGTTTTTTGAAAGAAAAAATAGAATTCAAATTCACAACAGCCCAGTGTGGGATTTGAACTCCTGCCTTTTCAATCATCAACTCAGGCCTTCAAATTAAAACCCATAAAAAGAGATTCAGTTTGTTGCCTGACTGTCTCAGGTTTTGTATATTGTTCCCTTCGCCTCTTCTTCCATGTGTTTGAAGACTTTGAAGTTTGTCAGACATCGGTAAACTACTTCATGTGGTGTTGTGTAAATACCTTAAATTCTGTGTATCTGGAAGGGACACAATTCAAATTCTCACCTTATTGCATCAACTAAAACCTGCAGGTCCATTCAAACAACTCTATTTCCTGTCTCTGCAAAGACAGCTCACACTTCCACAATGCAGGAATGTCTGAATGGAAACAGCTTTTGACACATTTCCCAACACGTTTGCTGACACTTTTCAGGATGAAGCTCAATTCGACTGACAAGACTCCAAGCCCCAAATTGAATCTTTCAGATATAAAAACTGACGCAGATCTCTCCAGATTCCAGATCTCTCTGAACCAGCACCCATTTTAACATTGTGCTATTTAGTTTATATCGCTTCTCCTCAGCCTTCCTTCCAAAATGCATCATTTTACATTTCTCAGTTTTGAAGTTAACCTGCCGTGTGTCTGACCATTTCACCAGACTGCCTCTATCCTCCTGAACCCCACACTGTACCTGCTCTGACAGTGTTTTATAGAACAGAGAAGACAGAGATTTACTACTACTATTCCCTTCTCTGTTTATTACATTGCAGATGGTGTAATGTTGAAGTTATGCCCTGTAAACCCAAGTCCAAGTCATTAATATATATCAAAAAGATCAGTGGTCCTAATCCAAACCCCTGGGGAATACCACTGTACCACAATGTACACTGTATACAGTCAGTACAAAAGCAGGGAGGTTATGCTGAACATTTATAAAGCTCTATTTCGGCCCCAACTGGAGAACTGTGTCCAGTTCTGGTCACCACACTTTAGGAAGGATGTGAGGTTCCTTGAGAGGGTGCAGAGATTTACCAGAATGGTTTCAGAGATGGGGGATTTTAGCTACAAGGTTAGGTTGGAAAAGCTGGGTTTGATCTCCTGAGAACAAAGGAGATAGAGGGGAGATTGAATAGAAGTGTATAAGATTATGTCAGTCAAAGATACCGTCCTCCAGTCTGAAGCAACCATTCACCACTACTCTCTGTGTCCTGTCCCTGAGCCAATGTTGTATCCACTCTGTCCCTGTCCCGTTCATTCCATCAGCATTCCTTTCGTGAACTAGTCAATTATGAGGCAGCATTATGACCTCCCATTGAGGAAATTGTTCCCAGAGCACAGAAAAACACACACAGACAGGCAATGACCATCTGGAACAAGAGAGAATCCAACCACCTCCCCTTGGCATTCAAAGCATTATCCCATCGCTGAATCCCCCAGCATCAACATCCTGGGGAGACATTGACCAGGAACTGAGCTGAAGTAATCACATCAGTACTGTGGCTACAAGTGACTCACCCCCTGACTCCCCAAAGCCTTTCAACCACCTACAAGACACAAGTCAGGTGTGTGATGGTATCTCTCCACTTGCCTGGATGAGTGTAACATCTACAACACTCCAGAGGCTCGACACCATCCAGGACAAAGCACTCCACCTGATTGGTACCCCATCCACCACTTTAAACTTTGATCAGATCACCCCTTACCCTTCTAAATTCCAGGGATACAGAGTAAAGCTCCGTCTACACTGTCCCATCAAATGCTGCCAAGCTATTAGTTAGCTATTGAGTAAATCTCTGTCTTCTCTGTTCTATAAAACACTCCCAGGGAAGGTACAGTGTGGGGTTAGATACAGAGTAAAGCTGCCTCTATATATGCCTCGCTTTCTCCTCCTCCATCCAGATGGAGAGAGTAACAGTGAGAAAGACAGGGATAGATATAGAGAGGGAAGAACAGGGAGAGGGAAGGATAGCAATGGGGAGAGATTAGCAGAGAGAAAGAGGACGAGATTGGGATGGAGAGTGTCGGTCAGCATTCCCGCAAAGCTGTGTGCAGCATCCTGGAAGGTATGACACAGTGAGAGATTGAGATTAAGAGGGTACAGAGAGAGAAATAAACAAGGAGAGAGTAGCAGAGAGGGGAACCAGTGATTGATTGAGTGAGTAAGAGAGAGGGGAAGACGGAGATGGAGAGAGATTACCAGTAAGAGTAGCTCTCCACTTCTCTCTCCATGCATATCTCTCCCTTTCTCACTGTTACCCTCTCTCCATCTATATTCCTCCCTCTCTCCTGGTGTTTCACACTCTACACCTATTTCTTGTACCTCTGTGTACACAGGATTACATCAAACTATGATAACATTTGTCATTTGCACTTTTGATCTAACCTAACAACATGACTGTCTCCAACATTATCTCTGTGTCTGTGAACAGCGGGACCTTGGAGTGAATGTTCATTGATTCCTGAGGCTGACAGGACAGGTGGATAAGCTGGTTAGGAAGGGATAAGGGAGACTTTCATTTCCCGACCAGTGGAAATAATCTCTCAGTGTCCACCCTATCCAGTCCCTTTAGAATCTGATATGTTTCAATGAGATCACCTCTCATTCTTCTAAACTGCAGAGAATACAGGTCCTATTTACTCAGCCTCTCATCATAGGACAATGGCAGAGAAGCTAAACAAATACTCTCTGTCTGTCTTTATGTTCTCTCTCATGTTCTGTAATCTTCCTTGAATCATTGAACACTGCAGTTTGTGGATCATTTCACTGTTTGCTGTTGAGCTGATGAAATTGTTTGATTGGCAGTGATAATATTTTTGGACCATTGTATTGAGTCCAATGGGTTGCAACGAGGATTACTGGGTGATTTCTCTCTGCAACTTTTAATCTTTAATCAAGCTTATCTGGGCATTAACCTGCAATCTGTTTTTATATGTCTGACTCCACTCATTCTCCCGGGGATAAAGTTACTTTTGTCTGGTTGTGCACCCAATTAAATGACTGTTTGACATGGCGAGACTTTCTTTACTGTGAACGTGTGCTGATGTCTCTCTCTCTCTCACACACACACACACTATCTGCCTCTCTCTACCCACATATATCCCGGACTTTCCCTCTCTCTCTGACGGACACTCTATCTCTCATTCATTTTTCACACTTTCTGTACACCCTGTGTCTGCTCTTTTCCTCTAATTTCTCATTTTCCATCCCACTCTCTCTCTCCGTCTCTCTCTCTCTCTCTCTTCTGCTCTGTTACTCTCTCCTCACCTTTATCTTTCCATTTATCTGTTTCCTCACTCTCAAACTCTACCTCTCCCTCACTCTCCACCTTCCTTTCTCTTGGATCTCTCTTCACATCTCTCCATCACTCTGTCTCCATCTCTGTCCAATTGAGGAGATTCTCCCTCCATTTCTCACCATCTCTTGCTCTCTCACTCTCTCCCTCTCACCTATTTTCTCTCAGTCTCTCCATTTCTCCATCACTCTCTCTCCATCTCTGTCCAATTGAGGAGATTCTCCCTCCATTTCTCACCATCTCTTGCTCTCTCACTCTCTCCCTCTCACCTATTTTCTCTCAGTCTCTCCATTTCTCCATCACTCTCTCTCCATCTCTGTCCAATTGAGGAGATTCTCCCTCCATTTCTCACCATCTCTTGCTCTCTCACTCTCTCCCTCTCACCTATTTTCTCTCAGTCTCTCCATCTCTCTATCACTCTCTCTCCATCTCTGTCCAATTGAGGAGATTCTCCCTCCATTTCTCTTGCTCTCTCACTCTCTCCCTCTCACCTATTTTCTCTCGGTCTCTCCATCTCTCTATGATTCTTTCAAGCTCAGTTCTTCCTCTCTCTCTCTCCCCATCACTCTCTCTTTTCTATTTCCCTCTCTATTACTTGCTCTCCAACTCTCTTGCTCTTTCTGTCCATGTTGGGTCCCTTTAAGAGTTTGGGACAGTTCTAGTGGTGCAGGGTCCCTTTAAGAGTCTGGTGCTGACCCCTCCCCCACCCCAGGGGCGGGGTTACAAGTCGCCCAAACCGCGGCTGCGCGGAGGCAAGAGGCAGCTTTTGACCCCTTGACCTCCAGACACGTGGGGCGAGGCAGCCAATGAGACCTCACTGACGTCATGGTGGGCGGGAGGTGTCATCAGCCGCCATGTTTGCGCGACGTCACCCGCCGGCCGCTTATTTCCGCAAACAGCAGCTGAAAGGAAAAGGAGAAGCGGCTTCAGCTGTTGATCTCAATGGAGGAAAGTTGAACGTCTGAGCCGGGGGACAATATAAAAAAGCGGCGGTTCACGCTCCTGTGGGGATGCGCATGTGCGGAGCATCCTCCCAGAGTGCAGCGCGGCCTGTACCGCAGATCGGGGCCTTTCCCACTCGCGGGGCATTGTGGGAGCCGCAGGACGCCATTGCCCCCTCATTAACTCAGTCAAAATTAACTCATTCCCTCTCAGCTCTCTCTCCCTCCTTTTCATATTGCAGGCTGAAATGGGGCTTTGTTGGCATCCATTACACCATCCCGGGTGTGATCAGATACTCTGTCCCTTCGTAAATGATTTCCCGTCCCTCCATCAGCTTGTGATTGTTATTGGCTTTTCTCCAACTGAAATGGTTGCTGAATCTGTTGGTCTTTTTCTACTCGCTTCATAACTAACCCTCTCTCCCTCTGTCTCTCTCCCAGTGTCAGAGATAGCAGGAGGGAGAGATAGAGAGAGGAAGAAAGACACAGAGAACAACCCCAGCTTCTCCAATCTATCCACGTAACTGAAGTCCCTCATCCCTGGAACCTTGCTCGTGAATCTTTTCTGCATCCTCTCTAAAGCCCCCACATCCTTCCGAAAGTACGGTGTCCAGAATTGGACACAATACTAGTTGAGGATGAAGCAGTGTTTTATAAAGCTTCATAACCTCCTTGCTTTTATACTCTAAGCCTCTATTTACAAAGCCTAGGATCCCATACGCCTTTTAACCACTTTCTCAACTAGCTCTGCCACCATCAATTTGTGCACAGACATCCCCAGGTCTCTCTGTTCCTGCACCCACTTCCTTCTGTTCTTAGGTTCCCATGACAGAGAGGGACAGGAGGACAGGGAGGTCTAGAAATAATGAGGGGGAGAGAGAGCAAACAAACAGGAAACACATATGGGAACACCACCATCTGCAAGTTTCCCTTCCAGTCTCACACCATCCTGACTTGGAACTATATCACCATTCCTTCACTGTCACGAGGTCAAAATCCTGGATCTCACTTCCTAACAGCACTGTGGGTGTACCTACCCCACATGGACTGCAGAGGTTCAAGAAGGTTCAACGGCAATTGGTGATGGGCAATAAAATGCTGGCATAGCCAGTAATGCACACATCCAACAAATGAATAAAAAATAATAACAATTTGGCACCAAGTCACTAAAGGAGATATTGAACTGGACACAAGAACACAAGACGTAGGAGCAGGAGTCGGCCATTCAGCCCCTCGAGCCTGCCCTGCCATTCAATAAGATCATGACTGATCTGTCCCAACACTCAACTCCTCTTTCAGGCCTGCTCTGCAGAACCCTCGACTCCCTGAGAGGGTTGAGAACAAATATTTTCCCACAAAGACAAACAGGGTGAGACTCCCAAATCCAGATAGCAAGAATCAAACCAGGTAGAATAAGGCACAAAAGGGAAGCTTACGTCAGATACCGAGAGCTCAATAACACAGAAAGCCGAGAGGAGTGAAGAAAGTGCAGGGGTGAAATTAAAAATCAAATTAGGAAAGCAAAAAGATAGTTGGAAAATAATATTACCAAGTTAAATCAAGGAAAGCACAAAGATGTTTTATAAATACATGAAGAGCAAGAGGATAACTCAGGATAGAGCATTAGTGACCAAAAAGGGAATGTGTGTATGGAGGTGGGAGATGTGGGCACGGTTCTTAATGAATACTTTGTATCCGTCTTTATAAAAGAGGGGGAACTATGCAGACATTGTAGTTAAAGAGGAGGAGTGTGAAATATTGGATGGGATAAACAGGGTGCGAGGGAAATATTAAGGTGTTTAGCATCTTTGAAAGTGAATAAATGGTCAGGCCTGGATGCATTGGAATCAGTTCAGAGAAGGTTCACTAGGCTGATTCCTGGGATGAAGGGGTTATCTTATGAGGAATAGTTGAACAGGTTGGGCCGATACTCATTGGAGTTTAGAAGAATGAGAGGTGATCTTATTGAAACATACAAGATTCTGAGGGGACTTGACAGGGCGGATGTTGGGAGGATGTTTCCCTTGTGGAGGAGTCTTGAACTAGGGGGCATTGTTTAAAAATAAAGGGTCTGCCATTTAAGACTGAGCTAAGGAAGACTTCTTTCTCCCAGAGGTTGGTTAGGCTTTGGAATTCTCTTCCCCAGAGAGCAGTGGAGGTTGGGTCAATGAATTTACAAGGGAGTCAAGGGTTATGGGGGGCAGGCAGGAAAATGGATTTAAAGTCACTATCAGATCAATCATGATCATATTGACTGACAGAACAGGCTCAAGAGGCTGAATGGCCTACTCCTGCTCCTATTTCTTCAGATCTAGTGTATAAATTGGAGGGTTTGCTCTCCACTTTTTAAACCATTTTTATAGCAGAGACAGGTCCATGTGTAATATAAACAGAGACAGGGTCTAGTGCAGACCTAACTAGTGCATTGATAACTGAGACTAGTGTAAAAGGTATCAAGGATACAGAATTCTAAATATACATTCAGGGGAAGTTTTTTAGGCCAGTACGTAGCAAGGTCAACAAGAGATGGGTCAGTTTGACACTTAGTTTTAGAGAATGAAGCTGGGCCGGTGGAAGGCGATTTAGAAAAGGTGGACTGGAAAACGCTACTTGAAGGTAAATCAGTGTCAGAGCAGTGAGATTGAATCATTTCATCCTGGAGGATTTATTATTCCAGAGTTATTTTTTATTTTCAGAGAAATTCAAATTGACAAGAGCCCAATGTGGGATTTGAACTCCGACTTTTTCAGTCATTACCTCAGGCTTTCAGATTACAAACTGTAAAAGACATTCACCTTCCTCCCGTTGTGACCTGACTGTCTCAGCTTTTGTGTATTGTCCCCAATCTTGTTCTTTCATGTGTCTGAAGACTTTGATGTTATTCAGACATTGGTAAACCACTTCATTCTCTCAGGTCATCGGCTTAAATACCTTCAGGGACACAATCCACAATCTAATTCACACCCTATTCAAGCAACCAAAATCTTCAACTCCATTCAGACACCCCGATATCCTGTCCCTGCACAGATAACTGACAGCTCCACAATGCAGAAATGTCTGAATGAGAAACCACATTTACCTGACACAATCCAAGCTCCAAATTGAATCATTAAGATATCGAAAATACCACAGAAATGTGACTTGTTCCTTGTAACAGTGAGACTGAAACATTTCAGGGTACTATTCAACCAAGAAGGATTCCGAGAAAAGTCAGGATCAGGATTGAAAGAGAAAGAGAGAGAGTAAAAAGGGGGGAGTGAGAGAGGGGGTAGAGAGAGAGAGAGAGAGAGAGAGAGACACGGTCAGCTCCTGGATGGGGAAGGATTCTCTGTTCCTTCACCCATTTTAACATTGTACCATTTAGTTTAGACAGAGAGACATAGACTGACAGGGTGACTGACAGAGAAAGAAGGATATTTAACATCGGATATTGGATGTAATTTAACCCCACAACCCTGTTCCGGCATTCAATGAGATCAGGGCTGATCTGTGATCTATCTTACACCATATATCCTGCCTTTGCCCCTTATCTCTTACTATCTTTGCTTAACAAGAATCTATCAATCACAGGTTTAAAAATTAACCAATAATCCAGCATGAAATTTCCACAAACAATATCATGAGGGTGTGATGGCTCCCACAGTGGAATAGCTTACTGGATGTTTAAAATGGAGGCTATTTCTTCTGGATCATCAAAAGTATCTGCCTGGGCCCCAACATCATCGACATTTCCCCCTCTCCCGACGTTTTTTTCTCTCCATATCTATCTCTTATATGTTTGTGTCCACAGCAGTGAAGGATTACATCAAATTGATATATCTTACATTATCCTTTTCATCCACCTCAACAACCTCTCTCTCTCCAAATTTGTCCCTCTCTACAGCCCTCTCTCTGCCTTCATAACTAACCCTCTCTCCCTCTGTCTCGGTCCTAATGTCAGAGATAGCAGGAGGGAGAGACAGAGAGAGAATGTTGAAGGAACTGTACTCTGTTCCTAAGCTGTGCTGAACCTGCTCTGGGAGTGTTTGATGGGCTACATTAATCGGCCGTGTACAGTCCTGTATCAGGCTGTGAAAAAGCACAGCTTGTTCAGTGTACAACGGGTCAAAGGGAACGATTCACTCCTGTCTGCTACTGGGAAGAGAGACTGACCTTAACATCAAGGCAGCGTTTGACCGAGTGTGACACTGAGGAGCCTGATGGACAGACAGAGGGACAGAGAGAGAGAGACAGAGACAGAAGGAGAGAGAGGGAGAGACAGAGAGGGAAAGACAGATGGAGGGACAGAGAGAGAGACAGAGATAGAAGGAGAGAGAGGGAGAGACAGAGAAGGAAAGACAGATTTAGGGATAGAGAGAGACAGAGATAGAAGGAGAGAGAGTGAGAGACAGAGAGGGAAAGACAGATGGAGCGACAGAGAGAGAGACAGAGAGAGAAGGAGAGAGAGTGAGAGACAGAGAGGGAAAGACAGATGGAGGGACAGAGAGAGAGAGAGAGGCAGAGATGGAAGGAGAGAGAGGGAGAAACAGACAGGGAAAGACAGATGGAGGGACAGAGAGAGAGACAGAGAGAGAGGCAGAGATAGAAGGGGATGGAGGGAGTGACAGGGAGGAAAAGACAGATGGAGAGACAGAGAGAGAGACAGAGAGAGAGGCAGTGATAGAGATAGAAGGAGAGAGAGGGGGTGACAGGGGGTGGGGAAGATAGATGGAGAGACAGTGAGAGAGAGACAGAGAGAGAAGGAGAGAGTGTGAGAGACAGAGAGGGAACAACAGATGGAGGGACAGAGAGAGAGACAGAGAGAGAGAGAGACAGAGAGAGAGGCAATGATAGAAGGAGAGAGCTGGAGTGACAGGGAGGGAAGGACAGATTGAGGGATAGAGAGAGAGAGACAGAGATAGAAGGAGAGAGAGGGATTGACAGAGAGGGAAAGACAGATGGAGGGACAGAGAGAGAGACAGAGAGAGAGGTAGAGACAGAGAGCGAAGGAGAGATTGGGCGAGACAGAGAGGGAAAGGCAGTTGGAGAGACAGAGAGAGAGAGAGAGGCAGAGATGGAAGGAGAGAGAGGGAGTGACAGGGAGGGAAAGACAGATGGAGGGACAAAGAGAGAGAGAGGCAGAGATGGAAGGAGAGAGAGGGAGAAACAGACAGGGAAAGACAGATGGAGGGACAGAGAGAGAGGGACAGAGAGAGAGAGACAGAGAGAGAGGCATAGATAGAAGGGGAGAGAGGGAGTGACAGGGAGGGAAAGGCAGAAGAAGGGACAGAGAGAGAGAGACAGAGAGAGAAGGAGAGAGACGGTGTGACAGGGAGGGAAGGACAGATGGAGAGACAGAGAGAGAGAGGCAGAGTGAGAAGGAGCGAGATGGAGAGGCAGGGAGTTAAGGACAGATGGAGGGATAGAGAGAGTGTGACAGAGACAGAAAGAGAGAGAGCGTGTGATGGGGTGACTGACGGAGAGACAGAGTGAGAAAGAGAGTGTGGGAGAGACAGAGAGGGAGAGACAGATGGAGAGACAGAGAGAGAGAGGCAGAGATGGAAGGAGAGAGAGGGAGTGACAGGGAGGGAAAGTCAGATGGAGGGACAGAGAAAGAGAGACAGAGAGAGAAGGAGAGACAGGGAGTGACAGGGAGGGAAGGACAGATTGAGGGATAGAGAGAGAGAGACAGAGATAGAAGGAGAGAGAGGGAGAGACGGAGAGGGAAAGACAGATGGAGGGACAGAGAGAGAGACACGGAGAGAAGGAGGGAGAGGGAGTGTCAGGGAGGGAAAGAGAGGGAGAGACAGGTAGAGAGATGGAGTGACATGGAGGGAAGGACAGATGGTGGGATAGAGAGAGAGGAACAGAGATAGGAGAGAGATGGAATGATGGGGGTGGGGGTGGGAAGACAGATGCAGGGACAGAGAGAGAGGCAGAGATGGAAGGAGAGAGAGGGATTGATAGGGAGGGAAAGACAGGCAGAGGGACAAAGTGAGAGACAGAGAGAGAAGGAGAGAGAGGGAGTGTCTGGTAGGGAAGGACAGATGGAGGGACAGAGAGAGAGGCAGAGATGGAAGGAGAGAGTTGGAGTGACAGAGAGGGAAGGACAGATGGAGGGATGGAGAGAGAGAGACAGAGATAGAAGGAGAGAGGGGGAGTGACAGAGAGGGAAAGACAGATGGAGGGACAGAGAGGGGGAAGAGAGTTAGAGGGGGAAGAGAGATAGAGGTGGAGAGAGAGAGATAGAGGTGGAGAGAGAGAGACAGAGCGGGGAGAGAGAGACAGAGCGGGGAGAGAGAGACAGAGCGGGGAGAGGGAGACGGAGCGGGGAGAGGGAGACGGAGCGGGGAGAGGGAGATGGAGCGGGGAGAGGGAGATGGAGCGGGCAGAGGGAGATGGAGCGGGCAGAGGGAGATGGAGCGGGCAGAGGGAGATGGAGCGGGAAGAGGGAGATGGAGCGGGCAGAGGGAGATGGAGCGGGCAGAGGGAGATGGAGCGGGCAGAGGGAGATGGAGCGGGCAGAGGGAGATGGAGCGGGCAGAGGGAGATGGAGCGGGGAGAGGGAGATGGAGCGGGGAGAGGGAGATGGAGCGGGGAGAGGGAGATGGAGCGGGGAAAGAATGATAGAGCGGCGAGAGAATGATAGAGCGGGGAGAGAATGATAGAGCGGGGAGAGAATGATAGAGCGGGGTGAGAGTGATAGAGCGGGGAGAGAGTGATAGAGCGGGGAGAGAGTGATAGAGCGGGGAGAGAGTGATAGAGCGGGGAGAGAGTGATAGAGCGGGGAGAGAGAGATAGTGGGGGGTGAGAGATATAGTGGGGGGGAGAGAGAGATAGTGGGGGGAGAGAGAGATAGTGGGGGGAGAGAGAGATAGTGGGGGGAGAGAGAGATAGTGGGGGGAGAGAGATATAGTGGGGGGAGAGAGATATACTGGGGGGAGAGAGAGATAGTGGGCGGAGATAGAGATAGTGGGGGGAGAGAGAGATAGTGGGGGGAGAGAGAGATAGTGGGGGTAGAGAGAGATAGTGGGGGTAGAGAGAGATAGTGGGGGGAGAGAGAGATAGTGGGAGGAGAGAGAGATAGAGAGGGAAGGGAGAGATAGAGGGGGAGAGAGAGATAGAGGGGGAGAGAGAGATAGAGGGGGGTGAGAGAGATAGAGGGGGTTGAGAGAGATCGAGGGGGGAGAGAGAGATAGAGGGGGGAGAGAGGGAGATAGAGGGGGGAGAGGGAAATAGATGGGGGAGAGAGGGAGATAGAGGGGAGAGAGGGAGATAGAGGGGGAGATGACAAACTTGGAGGAGATGTAAACAGTGTTGATGACATCAATCGACTACAACAGGACATCGATAGGTGAGCAGAATGGGCAGACAAGTGGCAGAAGGAATTTAATACAGGGAAATGTGAGATGGGCAGAAAGGATAGGGAGAGGGAATACAGACATAATGGCCCAGTTCTAGGGAGTGTGCAGGGACAGAGAGACCTGGGGATACATGTACATACATCTTTGAAGGTGGCAGGACATATTGAGAAAGTAGTCAGCAAAGCATATGGGATCTTGGGCTTCATAAATAGAGATTTTGAGTACAAAAGCATGAAGGTTATGCTGTATGTTTATAAACCTCTGGTTAGGCCACGACCAGAACACTGCATCCAATTCTGGTGACTACACTTTCAGAAGGATGTGAGAGTCCATTGTAGGGAGCAGAGGGGATGGTGGATCCAGGGATGGGGGATTTTAGCAAAGTGGACTGGAAACAGCTACTTGAAGGTCAATCAGTGTCAGAGCAGTGAGAGTTACTGAGGGTTGATATCAAATATGTTCACACAAAGACAAACAGGGTGGGACTCCCAAATCTAGAGCCCCTTGGATGTCAAGGATCAAACCGGGTACGATAAGGCACAAGAGGGAAGCTTATGTCGGATACCGAGAGCTCAATACAACAGAAAGCTGAGAGGAGTGTAGAAAGTTCAAGGGTGAAATTAAAAAGCAAATTAGGAGAGCAAAGAAATGGCCGGATAATAATATTACCATTAAAAACAAAGAAATCACAAAGATGTTTTATAAATACATGAAGAGCAAGAGGATAAATAAGGATAGAGTATTAGGGACCAAAAAGGGAATGTGTGTATGGAGGTGGGAGATGTGGGCATGGTTCTTAATGAATACTTTGTCTCCCTCTTTATAAATGAGGGGGAACGATGCAGGTATTGTAGTTAAAGAGGAGGAGTGTGAAATATTGGATGGGATAAACAGAGTGAGAGGGAAATATGAAGGTGTTTGGCAACTTTGAAAGTGGATAAATGGTCAGGCCTGGATGCATTGGAACCAGTTCAGAGAAGGTTCACTCGGCTGATTCCTGGGATGAAGGGGTTGTCTTATGAGGAATGGTTGAACAGGTTGGGCCTATACTCATTGGACTTTAGAAGAATGAGAGGTGATCTTATTGAAACATACTAAATACTTAAAGGGATAGACAGGTTAGATGCAGGTAAGATGTCTCCTTTGGTTCGGGAGTCTAGAACCAGGGGACACAATTTCAAAATAAGGGGGAAGCCACTTAGGTCAGAGATGGGGAGAAATGTCTTTGCTCAGAGTGTTGTGAATCTTTGGAATTCTCTGCTCCAGTGGGCTGTGGAAGCTCAGTCTGGGAAAAAGGCATTGAAGTGGATGATCAGCCATGATCGTATTGAATGGCAGAGCAGGCTCGATGGGCTGAATGGCCTACTCCTGTTCCTATGTTCCCAAGCTGCTGAAATAGTTTCTCCCAAACTACCCCATCAGTTCCCCTTAATATCTCTACATCTTTGAACAAATCACCTTGATCCTCCTAAATTCCAGGCAATAAATCCCCAGTTTGTGTAATATCACCTCGTAATTTAACCCTTGGAGTCCAGTTATCATTCTAGTAAATCTACACTGCACTCAAATGGACATGGACCCCTCAAAGTCTCTTTGAACCTCCAGTGTTTCTATCTTTTCACCATTTATAAAGTACTCTGTTCTAGTCTTTTCTTGCTGACATTGAAATCTAACTACCACAGTTTTGCCCATTTATTTAAGATATTAATATCTCTTTGTAATTTGATGCTTCCAGCTACACTGCTTACAATGCTGCCTATTTTTGTGTCATTGGTAAACTTGGGTATGTTGCATTCTACCACATCATCTTAAATCATTAATAAATACAGCAAAACTGAGACACACACGGGCTTTGCACTAGTAGACAGGAGTGAATCATTCCAACCTAGAGGCTTTTTAACTCCAGATTTATGTTTTTTTAAAGAAAAAATAGAATTCAAATTCACAACAGCCCTGTGTGGGATTTGAACTCCTGCTTTTTCAATCATCAGCTCAGGCCTTCAAATTAAAACCCATAAAAAGAGATTCATTTTCCTACTGCTGTTGTCTGACTGACTGAGGTTTTGTATATTGTTCCCTTCGCCTCTTCTTCCATGTGTTTGAAGTCTTTGAAGTTTGTCAGACATTGGTAAACTACTTCATGTGGTGTTGTGTAAATACCTTCAATTCTGTGGATCTGGAAGGGACACAATTCAAATTCTCACCTTATTGCATCAACTAAAACCTGCAGGTCCATTCAAACAACTCTATTTCCTGTCTCTGCAAAGACAGCTCACACTTCCACAATGCAGGAATGTCTGAATGGAAACAGCTTTTGACACATTTCCCAACATGTTTGCCAACACTTTTCAGGATGAAGCTAAATTCAACTTAGAGATTGCAAGCCCCAAATTGAATCTTTTAGATGTAAAAAGTGACACAAATGAAATTCCAGATCTCTCTGTCCCTGCACCCATTTTAACATTGTACCATTTAGTTTATATCGCTTCTCCTCAGCCTTCCTTCCAAAATGCATCATTTTACATTTCTCAGCATTGAAGTTAACCTGCTATGTGTCTGACCATTTCACCAGACTGCCTCTATCCTCCTGAAGTCTACTCCTATTCCCTTCACTGTTTATTACATTGCAAATGGCACAATGTTGAAGTTATGCCCTGTAAACCCAAGTCTAAGTCATTCATATATCAATAAGATCAGTGGTCCTAATCAAAACCCCTGGGGAATACCACAATTTACACTGTATACAGTGAGTACAAAAGCCGAGAGGGTGTGCTGAACATTTATAAAGCTCTGGTCAGGTAACAGAGAGGGAGAGACTGGGATTCAGAGGGTAACAGAGAGGGAGAGACTGGGATTCAGAGGGTAACAGAGAGGGAGAGACTGGGATTCAGAGGGTAACATGGAGGGAGAGACTGGGATTCAGAGGGTAACAGAGAGGGAGAGACTGGGATTCACAGGGTAACAGAGAGGGAGAGTCTGGGACTCAGAGGGTAACGGAGAGGGAGAGACTGGGATTCAGAGGGTAACAGAGAGGGAGAGACTGGGATTCAGAGGGTAACGGAGAGGGAGAGTCTGGGACTCAGAGGGTAACAGAGAGGGAGAGACTGGGATTCAGAGGGTAACGGAGAGGGAGAGTCTGGGACTCAGAGGGTAAGAGAGAGGGAGAGACTGGGATTCAGAGGGTAACGGAGAGGGAGAGTCTGGGACTCAGAGGGTAAGAGAGAGGGAGAGACTGGGATTCAGAGGGTAACGGAGAGGGAGAGACTGGGATTCAGAGGGTAACGGAGAGGGAGAGTCTGGGACTCAGAGGGTAAGAGAGAGGGAGAGACTGGGATTCAGAGGGTAACGGAGAGGGAGAGACTGGGATTCAGAGGGTAACGGAGAGGGAGAGACTGGGATTCAGAGGATAAGAGAGAGGGAGAGACTGGAATTCAGAGAGTAACGGAGAGGGAGAGACTGGGACTCAGAGGGTAACGGAGAGGGAGAGACTGGGATTCAGAGGGTAAGAGAGAGGGAGAGACTGGGACTCAGAGGGTAACAAAGACGGAGAGACTGGGACTCAGAGGGTAAGAGAGAGGGAGAGTCTGGGATTCACAGGGTAACAGAGAGGGAGAGTCTGGGATTCAGAGGGAAACATGGAGGGAGAGACTGGGATTCAGAGAGTAACAGAGGGGGAGAGAATGGGATTCAGAGGGTAACGGAGAGGGAGAGACTGGGATTCAGAGGGTAACAGAGAGGGAGAGACTGGAATGCAGAGGGTAACAGAGAGCGAGAGACTGGGGTTCAGAGGGAAACATGGAGGGAGAGACTGGGATTCAGAGAGTAACAGAGGGGGAGAGACTGGGATTCAGAGAGTAACAGAGAGGGAGAGAGTGGGATTCAGAGTGTAACAGAGAGGGAGAGACTGGAATTCAGAGAGTAACAGAGAGGGAGAGACTGGGATTCAGAGGGTAACAGAGAGGGAGAGACTGGAATTCAGAGAGTAACAGAGAGGGAGAGAGTGGGATTCAGAGGGTAACAGAGAGGGAGAGTCTGGGATTCAGAGGGAAACATGGAGGGAGAGACTGGGATTCAGAGAGTAACAGAGGGGGAGAGAATGGGATTCAGAGGGTAACGGAGAGGGAGAGACTGGGATTCAGAGGGTAACAGAGAGGGAGAGACTGGAATGCAGAGGGTAACAGAGAGCGAGAGACTGGGGTTCAGAGGGAAACATGGAGGGAGAGACTGGGATTCAGAGAGTAACAGAGGGGGAGAGACTGGGATTCAGAGAGTAACAGAGAGGGAGAGAGTGGGATTCAGAGTGTAACAGAGAGGGAGAGACTGGAATTCAGAGAGTAACAGAGAGGGAGAGACTGGGATTCAGAGGGTAACCGAGAGGGAGAGACTGGGATTCAGAGGGTAACAGAGAGGGAGAGACTGGGATTCAGAGAGTAACAGAGGGGGAGAGAATGAGATTCAGCGGGTAACGGAGAGGGAGAGACTGGGATTCAGAGAGTAACAGAGGGAAAAATAGAGTTGGCGAGGGCAACATAGAAATTTTAAGGCACAGAAAGTGGCCACTTGGCCCATTCTCTCTGTGCCAGCCGAAAAACGATCAACCTATTCTCATCCCACCTTCCAGCATTTGGTCCGAGCACTGCAGCTTACCGCACTTGAGGTGCCTATCCAGACTCCTTCTGAATGAGTTGAGGGTCTCTGCCTCAACTACCCTTTCAGGCAGTGAGTTCCAGACCATCGCGACCCTCTGGGTGAAAAAGATTTTCCTCAACTCCCCTCTAATTTTTCGACCAATCACTTTAAATCTATGGCCCCTCGTCACTGACCTTTCTGCTATGTTTCTCTGCCCTTCACCTCCACTCTATCCAGGACCCTCAACATTTTGTACATTTCAATCAGATCTCCCCTCAGCCTTCTCGGTTCCAAGGACAACAACCCCTGCCTATCCTCATAGCTACAATTCTCCAGTCCTGGCAACATCCTAGACAAAGTCCCGTGTTCATAACACATGGATAAAGAGGTTAATCATCTGAGCTGTTACTCTGAGACAGAGACAGAGAGGGAGGGAGAGAGGGAGAAAGAGAGAGAGAGAGGGAGAGAGAGAGGGAGTGAGAGAGGGAGGGAGAGAGAGAGGGAGAGAGAGGGAGAGAGTGAGGGAGAGAGTGAGGGAGAGCGTGAGGGAGAGAGGGAGGGAGAGAGGGAGGGAGAGAGGGAGGGAGAGATGGTGTGGGGGAGACACAAACTGAGATGTGGACAGAGGCAGCGAGAGGGAGAAAGGGAGAGATAGAGAGGGAGAGGCAGAGAGAGGGAGAGACAGAGAGAGAGAGCTGGGGGAGAGACAGATAGAGAGTGAGAGAGGCACAGAGAGAGAAGGAGACACAGAGAGGCAGACATAGAGAGGCAGACAGAGAGCTAGAGAGAGAAGAGAGAGAGGGAGAGATGGTGTGAGGGAGGCCCAAATTGAGACATGGACAGAGCTAGAGAGAGAGAGGGAGAGATAGCGAGAGAGAGAGGGGGGTAAGACAGATAGCGAGGTGCAGAGGCAGTGTGAGAGAGGCAGATTAGAAGGTAGCAAATGTAACCCCACTATTTACAAAAGGAAGGAGAGAGAAAATGGGGAACTAAAGACCTGTTCGTCTAACATCAGTCATTGGGAAAATGCTCGAATCTATAATAAAGGATGTGATAACAGGACACTTAAAGAGAGATTGCAGGGGGTGGGGGGAGAGAGAAATGGGGGGAGAGAGAAATGGGGGGGGAGAGAGATGGGGGAGAGTGTGTGAGTGAGACGGAGCAAAGGAGAGAGATACTAGGTTAGGTGGGACAATAAGCTGTGAGGAGAACACAAATAGACTACAAAGAGAGATGGTTTGGGATAGACAGCGATAAATGTCCCAGTGTAGTGGTAACATAAAATGGCCACTGAAAATGAACCTAAAATGGCTGACTGATGTGTGTGGATTTCCACAGATGAGAGGAGAGAGAGAGAGACAGACAGACAGACAGACAGAGAGACAAAGAGGGAGACAGAGACCAAGACACAGAGAGTGATAGCAGGATATTTGTCGTAAGACAGAGGAAGAGGAGGAGGCCATTTGGCCCCTCAACCCTGTTCTGTCATTCAAGGAGCTCATGGCTGATGTGTGATCTAACTCCATGTACCTATCTTTGCCCCTTAATACCTTTGGTTAACAAAAATCTATCAAACTCAGATTTAAAAATTAACAAGTGTCTCAGCATCAATTGCTGTTTGTGGAAGAGAGTTCCAAACTGATACCACACCTGGTGTGTTGAAGTGTTTCTTCATTTCACTCCTGAAAGGTTTTTAGACTAGGTTTATATTTTTAGACTATGCCCCCATGTTCTAGACTCTGCAGCCAGTGGGAATTGTTACTCTCTGTCCACCCCATCAGTTTCCCTTATTTTCTTGAAAACAATCATCAAATCACACCTGAGCCTTCAAAATTCCAGGGATACAGAGTAAATCTCCAGCTACACTGTCCCATTAAACATTCCCAAGCCAAGCACAATGTTGGGTTTGACACAGAGTAAATTTCCCTCGACACTATCCCATCACACACTCCCAGGGCAGGAACATCATGGGGTGGATACAGAGTGAATCTCACTCTACACTGTCTGATAGAGACAGACAGAGAGAGAGACAGAAAGAGAGAAACAAAAAGACATGGACTGACAGGGTGACTAAAAGAGATGGAAGGATACTTCACAGGGGATACTGGAAGAGGAAGATGCAATTCAACCACACAGCCCTGTTCCGGCATCAAATGTGATCTTGGCTGATCTGTGATGTAACTTACACCATATATCCTGCCTTTGCCCCTTATCTCTTAATACCTTTGGTTAACAAGAATCTATCAATCACAGATTTAAAAATTAACCAATAAACCAGCATGAAATTTGCACAACCAATATCATTGTGTGGGTGTTTCTGTGTGTGTTTGTGTGTGTCTATGTCTGTTTGGGTGTGATGGCTCCCACAGTGGAATAACTTGCTGGATGTTTAAAATGTAGACTGTTCCTTCTGGATCATCAAACGTATCTGCCTGGGCCCCAACTTCAACTACATTTCCCCATCTCCCGAAGTTTTTTTCTCTCCATATCTATCTCTTATATGTTTGTGTACACAGCAGTGAAGGATTACATCAAATTAATATATCTTACATTATCCTTTTCATCCACCTCAACAACCTCTCTCTTTCCAACTTTGTCCCTCTCCAGAGCCCTCTCTCTGCCTTCATATCTAACCCTCTCTCCCTCTGTCTCTCTCCTAATGTCAGAGATAGCAGGAGGGAGAGACAGAGAGAGAATGTTGAAGGAACTGTACTCTGTTCCTAAGCTGTGCTGAACCTGCTCTGGGAGTGTTTGATGGGCTACATTAATCGGCCGTGTACAGTCCTGTATCAGGCTGTGAAGAAGCACAGCTTGCTCAGTGTACAACGGGTCAAAGGGAACGATTCACTCCTGTCTGCTACTGGGAAGAGAGACTGACCTTAACATCAAGGCAGCGTTTGACCAAGTGTGACATCGAGGAGCCCGAGTAAAACTGAAGTCAGTGGGAATCGGGGGAAATCTCTCCACTGGTTGGAATCATACCGAGCACAAAGGAAGATGGTTTTGGTTGTTGGAAGTCAATCATCTCAGTCCCAGGCCTTCACTGCAGGAGTTTATCAGGGTAGTGTCCTCAGCCCAACCATCTTCAGCTGAGATCCCAGCAGAAAGTGCTTTAAATACTGAGCAGGTCAGGCAGCATCTGTGGAGAGAGAAACAGAGTTAGTGATTCAGCTCGATGCTTTCCAGATTTCCAGCATCCACAGTATTTTGCCTCAGATAATGAAGCAATCCAGAGCCACATGCACCGAGACCCAGACAACATTCAGGTTTGGGCCGACCAGTGACAAGTAACATTCACGTCACACAAGTGCCAGACAATGACCATCTGCATCAAGAGAGAATCCAACCACCTCCCCTTGGCATTCAAAGCATTATCCCATCGCTGAATCACCCAGCGTCAACATCCTGGGGAAACATTGACATCAAACTTAACTGAACGAAACACATCAATAGTTTCTTCACCCAGTGGCTGGTGGGTGTCTGGAACTCACTGCCTGAAAGGGTGGTAGAGGCAGAAACCCTCATCACATTTAAAACAATCTCTTGGATATTCACTTCTCCATGTTTAAAATGGGTAAGGAATAACTCTCCTCGTCTACACTGCCCCATCGAACACTCTCAGAGAAGGTACAGCATGGCTCAGATACAGAGTAAAGCTCAGTTCAAACATTCCCCGGAGTGTCGGATTAACCCGGGTCACTCACTGTGCCCGGCTCAGCCTCAAGACTCACCTGCCTCAGTCACTGAGACGCTCCTGTATCACTTGCCTTAATGTAAGTGGATGCCGGGTTTGGGAGCGGGACAGGCACACGGGATTAGGACGACTGCTCATGTGGAGGATAAGCATCAGTAATCCCTCAGAGAATCAGAACAGACCAGCGAGACTCAGAAAAGGAAACTTGTGTTGAATTTGTGAGTCTTGTATTGTGGAATGCTTTAGTATTTGGTGAGAATGTTGAACCAGTGACATTTTGCCCCAGTGGGATGAATAGACACTATATGACTTTATTACAACAGTAAGGTACCGTGTGTACTGTAAATATGGACTGAAATAACAATGTAACTGATCAATTTTCAGCTGAATTTTATGACTACAGTTATACCTGCTACCCTGTCAGAATGTACATAAGACACGATGGGATGAAGTCAAAGTGGCCACTGTTGAATTTGCTAGCTTGATCTTTATGGGAACACAAGGGTTAAGTAAGTTAAAAATATTAAATGGTCAATTCGCTTGTTTAAGTAAACACTGAACAGAAATGGGTCTGGAATGTCCTATATGCTGCATTCCTACTCCTACATCTACTCTGTCAGGACCCCTCATGATTTTGAACACCTCTATCAAATCTCATCTCAAGTTTCTCTTCTCTGTGGAGAACACCACCAGTTTCTCCAATCTATCCAGGTAACTGAAGTCCCTCATCCCTGGAACCTTGCTCGTGAATCTTTTCTGCATCCTCTCTAAAGCCCCCACATCCTTCCGAAAGTACGGTGTCCAGAATTGGACACAATACTAGTTGAGGATGAAGCAGTGTTTTATAAAGCTTCATCATAACCTCCTTGCTTTTATACTCTAAGCCTCTATTTACAAAGCCTAGGATCCCATATGCCTTTTAACCACTTTCTCAACTAGCTCTGCCACCTTCAATTTGTGCACAGACATCCCCAGGTCTCTCTGTTCCTGCACCCACTTCCTTCTGTTCTTAGGTTCTCATAACACAGAGGGACAGGAGGACAGGGAGGTCTAGAAAGAAGGAGGGGGAGAGAGAGCAAACAAACAGGAAACACGTATGGGAACACCACCACCTGCAAGTTTCCCTTAAGTCACAAACCATCCTGACTTGGAACTATATCGCTGCTCCTTCACTGTGACTGGGTCAAAATCCTGGATCTCCCTTCCTAACAGCACTGTGGGTGTACCTACCCCACATGGACTGCAGCGGTTCAAGAAGGAGGCTCAACACCACCTTCTCAAGGGCAATTGTGAATGGGCAATAAATGCTGTCCTGGCCACTAACGCACACATCCAACAAATGAATCAAGAAAATAAAAATTTGACACCGAGTCACTTCAGGAGATATTAGACCAGATGACCAAAAACTTGGTCAGAGGTTGGTTTGAGGGAGAATCCTCAAAGAGGAAAGAGAGTTAGTGAGATGGAGAGGTTTGGGAAAGGAATTCCAGAGTTAGGGCCTTGGCAGCTTGAAGGCACGGCCACCAATGGTGGAACGATTCAAATTGGGGATGTTCAAGAGGCCAGAATTAGAGGATGGCAGATATTGGTGGATTGTGGAGCTGGAGGAGATTGCAGAGATAGGGAGGGGTCATTTGTGGAAGACAATTCCAAAATTCCACCATCCTTTGTGTGTAGAAGTGTGAATAAATTTCACCCTTGAAAGGGTCTTCGACTAATGTTCGATTTTTCGACTGTGCCCCTCGTCCGAGACTCCTCCAACCAGTGAGAAGATTTTCTCTCTATCTACCCCATCAGTTTCCAGTATTGTCTTGTAAACTTTGATCAATTCACAAAGCACAGTGGCGCAGTGGTTAGCACCACAGCCTCACAGCTCCAGCGACCCGGGTTCAATTCTGGATACTGCCTGTGTGGAGTTTGCAAGTTCTCCCTGTGTCTACGTGGGTTTCCACCAGGTGCTCCGGTTTCCTCCCACATGCCAAAGACTTGCAGGTTGATCGGTAAATTGGCCATTAGCAATTGCCCCTTGTATAGTTAGGTGGTGGGGAAATATGGGGACAGGTGGGGATGTGGTAGGAATATGGAATTAGTGTAGGATTAGTATTAATGGGTGGTTGATGGTCGGCACAGACTCGGTGGGCCGAAGGGCCTGCTTCAGTGCTGAATCTCAAAACTAAACTAAACACCCCTTACACTTCAAAATTCCAGGGATACAGAGTAAAGCTCCGTCTAAACTGTCCCTTCAAATGCTGCCAAGCCAAGTACAGAATGGAGTTATCTACAGAGCAAATCTCTGTCCTCTCAGTTCTATAAAACACTTGCAGGACAGGTACAGTGTGGGGTTAGATACCGAGTAAAGCTGCCTCTATATATGCCTCTCTTTCTCCTCCTCCATCCAGATGGAGAGAGTAACAGTGAGAAAGACAGGGATAGATATAGAGAGAGAATAACAGAGAGAGGGAAGGATAGCAATGGGGAGAGATTACCAGAGAGGAAGAGATTGGGATGGAGAGTGTCGGTCAGTGTTCCTGCAAAGCTGTGTGCAGCAGCCTGGAAGGTACCACGCAGGTCCTGTTCCGTGGTAAATAACACACGTCTTCGAAGATTCTTAAAAATTTAAAGGGACTGCACATGGGTCAAAAACAACTTGCCGTGCACAACAACTAAATTTTCTGGGAACATTGGAGCCAGCTGTAGCTCAGTGGGTAATAATCCTGCCTCTGAGTTATACGTTTGTGGGTTCAGGTCCGAACACAAAATCTAGGCTGATGTCACCCAACAGAAAATCAGAACAGACCAGCGAGACACAGAAAAGGAAACTTGTGTTGAATTTGTGAGCCTCGCTTTCTGTAATGTTTTAGTGTTTGGTCAGAATGTTGACCCAGTGAAATTTTGCCCCTGTGGCATGAGAGTTATCTGAATAGAGATTATAACATCTTATTACAACACGAAGGTACCGTGCGCACTGAGTATAACAACATTTGCAGCGTCCCATCATGTAAAATACTTTACTGGGTGTGGGATCAGGGTTTGATATTTCCAACACACTGAGGGAAACTCGAACTTTTAATCAGCCCTGGGAGGAAAGTAAACCTGGAGACTTTCAAACAGTAATCAATGTCAGATTTGATCAATTATTAGGGATTAATCAATTTAGTATACAAAGCAGACAGAATATGCCGTTAAAGAGCGGGATATGGGTTTCCTACCAGCCTGCAGAAGGAAGTGTACCCTCTGCAGTTGTGGTATCACCAAAAGCAGCCAAATTAAAAAAGCAAATTGATGTATGTGGAGTTTTACTGAGGTTCTGAGAGAGGAGAGAGAAACAGGCATAGACACAGACAGCCAGACACACACCCACACACAGACAAACACACATGCACACAGAGAACCACACACACAGAACCAAACACACACACACACAGAACCACACACAGAACCACGCACACAGAGACATACACACACAGAACCACACACATGCACACAGAGAAACACACACACAGAACCACACACACACAGAACCACACACACACAGACACATACACACACAGAGACACACAGACACAGAGACCGACATGCACAGACACACAGACACACAGAGACCGACATACACAGACACACAGAGAACGACATGCACAGACACACACACAAACAGACTGCCCAAGGGACAGAGAGTGACAGAAGAATATTTCAATTTCTATAATATTTCAATTTCAGTTTCTATAAGATCCCCCCTCATTCTTCTGAATTCCAATGAATATAATCCCAATCTACTCAGTCTCTCCTCATAAGCCAACCCCCTCAACTCTGGAATCAACCTAGTGAATGGTTGAACAGGTTGGGCCTATACTCATTGGACTTTAGAAGAATGAGAGGTGATCTTATTGAAACATACTAAATACTTAAAGGGATAGACAGGTTAGATGCAGGTAAGATGTCTCCTTTGGTTCGGGAGTCGAGAACCAGGGGACACAATTTCAAAATCAGGGGGAAGCCACTGAGGTCAGAGATGGGGAGAAATGTCTTTGCTCAGAGGGTTGTGAATCTTTGGAATTCTCTACTCCAGTGTGCTGTGGAAACTCAGTCTGGGAAAAAGGCATTGAAGTGGATGATCAGCCATGATCGTATTGAATGGCAGAGTAGGCTCGATGGGCTGAATGGCCTACTCCTGTTCCTATGTTCCCAAGTTGCTGAAATAGTTTCTCCCAAACTACCCCATCAGTTCCCCTTAATATCTCAACAGATTTGATCAAATCACCTTGATCCTCCTAAATTCCAGGCAATAAATCCCTAGTTTGTGCAATATCACCTCGTAATTTAACCCTTGGAGTCCAGTTATCATTCTGGTAAATCTACACTGCACTCAAATGGACATGGACCCCCCCAAAGTCTCTTTCAACCTCCAGTGTTTCTAGCTTTACACCATTTATAAAGTACTCTGTTCTAGTCTTTTTTACTGACATGGAAATCTAACTGCCACAGTTTTGCCCATTTATTTAAGATATTAATATCTCTTTGTAATTTGATGCTTCCAGCTACACTGCTTACAATGCTGCCTATTTTTGTGTCATTGGTAAACTTGGGTATGTTGCATTCTACCACATCATCTTAAATCATTAATAAATACAGCAAAACTGAGACACACACGGGCTTTGCACTAGTAGACAGGAGTGAATCATTCCAACCTAGAGGCTTTTTAACTCCAGATTTATGTTTTTTGAAAGAAAAAATAGAATTCAAATTCACAACAGCCCTGTGTGGGATTTGAACTCCTACTTTTTCAATCATCAGCTCAGGCCTTCAAATTAAAACCCATAAAAAGAGATTCATTTTCCTACTGCTGATGTCTGACTGACTGAGGTTTTGTATATTGTTCCCTTCGCCTCTTCTTCCATGTGTTTGAAGTCTTTGAAGTTTGTCAGACATTGGTAAACTACTTCATGTGGTGTTGTGTAAATACCTTCAATTCTGTGTATCTGCAAGGGACACAATTCAAATTCTCACCTTATTGCATCAACTAAAACCTGCAGGTCCATTCAAACAACTCTATTTCCTGTCTCTGCAAAGACAGCTCACACTTCCACAATGCAGGAATGTCTGAATGGAAACAGCTTTTGACACATTTCCCAACATGTTTGCCAACACTTTTCAGGATGAAGCTAAATTCAATTTAGAGATTGCAAGCCCCAAATTGAATCTTTTAGATGTAAAAAGTGACACAAATGAAATCCCAGATCTCTATGTCCCTGCACCCATTTTAACATTGTACCATTTAGTTTATATCGCTTCTCCTCAGCCTTCCTTCCAAAATGCATCATTTGACATTTCTCAGCATTGAAGTTAACCTGCTATGTGTCTGACCATTTCACCAGACTGCCTCTATCCTCCTGAAGTCTACTCCTATTCCCTTCACTGTTTATTACATTGCAAATAGCACAATGTTGAAGTTATGCCCTGTATACCCAAGTCTAAGTCATTCATATATCAATAAGATCAGTGGTCCGAATCAAAACCTCCTGGGGAATACCACAATTTACACTGTATACAGTGAGTACAAAAGCCGAGAGGGTGTGCTGAACATTTATAAAGCTCTGGTCAGGTAACAGAGAGGGAGAGACTGGGATTCAGAGGGTAACGGAGAGGGAGAGACTGGGATTCAGAGGGTAACAGAGAGGGAGAGACTGGGATTCAGAGGGTAAGAGAGAGGGAGAGACTGGGATTCAGAGGGTAACAGAGAGGGAGAGACTGGGATTCAGAGGGTAACAGAGGGGGAGAGACTGGGATTCAGAGGGTAACAGAGAGGGAGAGACTGGGATTCAGAGGGTAACAGAGAGGGAGAGACTGGGATTCAGAGGGAAACAGAGAGGGAGAGACTGGGATTCAGAGGGTAACGGAGAGGGAGAGACTGGGATTCAGAGGGTAACAAAGACGGAGAGACTGGGACTCAGAGGGTAAGAGAGAGGGAGAGTCTGGGATTCACAGGGTAACAGAGAGGGAGAGTCTGGGATTCAGAGGGAAACATAGAGGGAGAGACTGGGATTCAGAGGGTAACAGAGAGGGAGAGACTGGGATTCAGATGGTAACAGAGAGGGAGAGTCTGGGATTCAGAGGGAAACATGGAGGGAGAGACTGGGATTCAGAGAGTAACAGAGGGGGCGAGAATGGGATTCAGAGGGTAACGGAGAGGGAGAGACTGGGATTCAGAGGGTAACAGAGAGGGAGAGACTGGGATTCAGAGGGTAACAGAGAGGGAGAGACTGGGATTCACAGGGTAACAGAGAGCGAGAGACTGGGGTTCAGAGGGAAACATGGAGGGAGAGACTGGGATTCAGAGGGTAACAGAGAGGGAGAGACTGGGATTCACAGGGTAACAGAGAGCGAGAGACTGGGGTTCAGAGGGAAACATGGAGGGAGAGACTGGGATTCAGAGAGTAACAGAGGGGGAGAGAATGGGATTCAGAGGGTAACGGAGAGGGAGAGACTGGGATTCAGAGGGTAACAGAGAGGGAGAGACTGGAATTCAGAGAGTAACAGAGAGGGAGAGACTGGGATTCAGAGGGAAACAGAGAGGGAGAGACTGGGATTCAGAGGGTAACAGAGAGGGAGAGACTGGGATTCAGAGGGTAACAGAGAGGGAGAGACTGGGATTCAGAGGGTAACAGAGGGAAAAATAGATTTGGCGAGGGCAACATAGAAATTTTAAGACACAGGAAGAGGCCACTTGGCCCATTCTCTCTGTGCCAGCCGAAAAACGATCAACCTATTCTCATCCCACCTTCCAGCATTTGGTCCGAGCTCTGCAGCTTACCGCACTTGAGGTGCCTATACAGACTCCTTCTGAATGAGTTGAGGGTCTCTGCTTCAACTACCCTTTCAGGCAGTGAGTTCCAGACCATCACGACCCTCTGGGTGAAAAAGATTTTCCTCAACTCCCCTCTAATTTTTCTACCAATCACTTTAAATCTATGCCCCCTCGTCACTGACCTTTCTGCTATGGTTCTCTGCCCTTCACCTCCACTCCATCCAGGACCCTCAACATTTTGTACATTTCAATCAGATCTCCCCTCAGCCTTCTCTGTTCCAAGGACAACAACCCCTGCCTATCCTCATAGCTACAATTCTCCAGTCCTGGCAACATCCTAGAAAATGGGAGAGAGACAAAGTCCCGTGTTCATAACACATGGATAAAGAGGTTAATCATCTGAGCTGTAACTCTGAGACAGAGACAGAGAGGGAGAAAAAGAGGAAGAGAGAGAGGGAGGGAGAGAGAGAGGGAGAGACAGAGAGAGAGAGGCAGAGAGAGAGAGAGGCAGAGAGTGAGAGAGGCAGAGAGAGACAGAGAGAGAGGGAGGGAGAGATGGTGTGGGGGAGACACAAACTGAGAGGTGGACAGAGGCAGCGAAAGAGAGAGAGAGGGAGAGACGGAGAGAGAGAGACGGAGAGAGAGAGACAGAGAGAGGGAGGCAGAGAGAGGGAGGCAGAGAGAGGGAGGCAGAGAGAGGGAGAGAGAGGCAGACAGAGAGCTAGAGAGAGACAGAGAGAGAGGGAGCGATGGTGTGAGGGAGGCACAAATTGAGACATGGACAGAGGTAGAGAGACAGAGGGAGTGATAGAGCGAGAGAGAGGGGGGAAAGACAGATAGAGAGTGAGAGAGGCACAGAGAGAGAAGGAGACACAGAGAGGAAGACACAGAGAGGCAGACAGAGAGCTAGAGAGAGACAGAGAGAGAGGGAGAGATGGTGTGAGGGAGGCACAAATTGAGACGTGGACAGAGGTAGAGAGAGAGAGGGAGAGATAGAGCGAGAGAGAGGGGGGAAAGACAGATAGCGAGGGACAGAGCCAGTGTGAGAGAGGCAGAGTGAGAGAGGCAGATTAGAAGGTAGCAAATGTAACCCCACTATTTACAAAAGGAAGGAGAGAGAAAATGGGGAACTAAAGACCTGTTCGTCTAACATCAGTCATCGGGAAAATGCTCGAATCTATAATAAAGGATGTGATAACAGGACACTTAAAGAGAGATTGCGGGGGGAGAGAGAAATGGGGGGAGAGAGAAATGGGGGGGGGAGAGAAATGGGGGAGAGTGTGTGAGTGAGACGGAGCAAAGGAGAGAGATACTAGGTTAGGTGGGACAATAAGCTGTGAGGAGAACACAAATAGACTACAAAGAGAGATGGTTTGGGATAGACAGCGATAAATGTCCTAGTGTAGTGGTAACATAAAATGGCCACTGAAAATGAACCTAAAATGGCTGACTGATGTGTGTGGATTTCCACAGATGAGAGGAGAGAGAGAGAGACAGACAGACAGACAGACAGAAAGAGAGACAAAGAGGGAGACAGAGACCAAGACACAGAGAGTGATAGCAGGATACTTGTCGTAAGACAGAGGAAGAGGAGGAGGCCATTTGGCCCCTCAACCTTGTTCTGCCATTCAATGAGCTCATGGCTGATGTGTGATCTAACTCCATGTACCTATCTTTGTCCCTTAATACCTTTGGTTAACAAAAATCTATCAAACTCAGATTTAAAAATTTACAAGTGTCTCAGCATCAATTGCTGATTGTGGAAGAGAGTTCCAAACTGAAACCACACCTGGTGTGTTGAAGTGTTTCTTCATTTCACTCCTGAAAGGTTTTTAGACGAGGTTTATATTTTTAGACTCGGCCCACAAGTTCCTGACTCCGCAGCCAGTGGGAATAGTTACTCTCTGTCTACCCTATCAGAGTCTCCTTGTCTGCACTGCCCCATCGAACAATCTCAGAGAAGGTACAGCACGGGTTAGATACAGAGTACAGTTCAGTTTAAACATTCCCTGGAGTGTCGGATTAACCCGGGTCACTCACTGTCCCCGGCTCAGCCTCAAGACTCACCTGCCTCAGTCACTGAGACGCTCCTGTATCACTTGCCTTAACATAAGCGGATGCCGGGTTTGGGAGCAGGACAGGCACACGGGATTAGGACGACTGCTCATGTGGAGGATAAACATCAGTAATCCCTCAGAGAATCAGAACAGACCAGCGAGACTGAGAAAAGGAAACTTGTGTTGAATTTGAGAGTCTTGCATTGTGGAATGCTTTAGTATTTGGTGAGAATGTTGAGCCAGTGACATTTTGCCCCAGTGGGATGAATAGACACTATATGACTTGATTACAACAGTAAGGTACCGTGTGTACTGTAAATATGGACTGAAATAACAATGTAACTGATCAATTTTCAGCTGAATACTATGACTACAGTTATACCTGCAATCCTGTTATATATGTGCTGCTATACCTGCTATATGTGAGAATGTACATACGACACGATGGGATGAAGTCAAAGTGGCCACTCTTTATATTTTCAGACTATGCCCCAAATTCCTGACTCCGCAGCCAGTGGGAATATTTACTCTCAGTCCACCCTATCAGTTTCCCTTATTATTTTATAAACTTTCATCAAATCACCCCATAACCTTCTAAATTCCAGGGATACACAGTAAATCTCCAGCTACACTGTCCCATTAAACATTTCCAAGCCAAGCACAATGTTGGGTTTGACACAGAGTAAATTTCCCTCTACGCTGTCACATCACACACTCCCAGGGCAGGAACATCATGGGGTGGATACAGAGTGAATCTCACTCTACACTGTCCGAAACACAGAGATAGAGAGAGAGAGAGAAAAAGAAAAACAGAGAGACATAGACTAACAGGGTGACTGACAGAGAAAGAAGGATATTTAACAGGGGATATTGGAAGAGGAGGATGCAATTTAACCCCACAACTCTGTTCCTGCATTGAATGTGATCTTGGCTGATCTGTGATGTAACTTACTCCATATATCCTGCCTTTGCTCCTTATCTCTTAATACCTTTGGTTAACAAGAATCTATCAATCACAGGTTTAAAAATTAACCAATAAGCCAGCATGAAATTTCCACAAACAATATCATGAGGGTGTGATGGTTCCCACAGTGGAATAGCTTGCTGAATATTTAAAATGGAGAGAGAGAGACAGAGATAGGAGAGAGAGGGAAAGACAGAGAGGGAAAGACAGATGGAGGAACAGAGAGACAGAGATGGAAGGAGAGAGAGGGAGTGTCAGGGAGGGAAAGACAGATGGAGAGACAGAGAGAGAGAGACAGAGAGAGTGGCAGAGACAGAGATAGAAGCAGAGAGAGGGAGTGACAGGGAGGGAAAGACAGATGGAGAGACAGAGAGATAGAGAGACAGAGATAGAAGGATAGAGAGGGAGTGACAGGTCGGGAAAGACAGATGTAGAGACAGAGAGAGAGGGACAGAGAGAGTGGCAGAGACAGAGATAGAAGCAGAGAGAGGGAGTGACAGGGAGGGAAAGACAGATGGAGAGACAGAGAGAGAGACAGAGATCTCTCCCGATGTTTCTGTCTCCATACCTAGCTCTTAAATGTTTGTGAAGGATTACATCAAATTAATTTCTCTTACATTCTCCCTTTCAATCGACCCCGCAATCTCTCTCTCTCCAACCTCGTCCCTCTCCACAGCACTCTCTCTGTCTGCATATCTAACCCTCTCTCCCTCTGTCTCTCTCCTCGTGTCAGAGATAGCAGGAGGGAGAGACAGAGAGAGGAAGACAGAGAGAGAATGTTGAAGGAACTATACTCTATTCCTAAGCTGTGCTGAACCTGCTCTGGGAGTGTTTGATGGGCTACATTAATCGGCCGTGTACAGTCCTGTATCAGGCTGTGAAGAAGCACAGCTTGTTCAGTGTACAACGGGTCAAAGGGAACGATTCACTCCTGTCTGCTACTGGGAAGAGAGACTGACCTTAACATCAAGGCAGCGTTTGACCGAGTGTGACATCGAGGAACCCGAGTAAAACTGAAGTCAGTGGGAATCCGCTGGTTGGACTCATACCGAGCACAAAGGAAGATGGTTGTGGTTGTTGGAGGTCAGTCATCGTAGTCTCAGGACATCACTGCAGGAGTTCCTCAGGTTAGTGTCCTCGGCCCATCCATCTTCAGCTGCTTCCTCAATGACCTGCCCTCCATCGTAAGGTCAGAAGTAGGGATGTTCACTGTTGATTGCACAGTGTTCAGTTCCATTCACACCTCCTCAGATAATGAAATCCCAGCAGGAAGTGCTGGAAATACTGAGCAGGTCAGGCAGCATCTGTGGAGAGAGAAACAGAGTTAGTGATTCAGCTCGATGCTTTCCAGATTTCCAGCATCCGCAGTATTTTGCCTCAGATAATGAAGCAATCCAGAGCCACATGCACCAAGACCCAGACAACATTCAGGTTTGGGCCGACCAGTGACAAGTAACATTCACGTCACACAAGTGCCAGGCAATGACCATCTGCAACAAGAGAGAATCCAACCACCTCCCCTTGGCATTCAAAGCATTATCCCATCACTGAATCCCCCAGCGTCAACATCCTGGGGAAACATTGACATCAAACTTAACTGAACGAAACACATCAATAGTTTCTTCACCATCTCTCTGGGACAGAGAGACACAGATAAAGAATGTGAGTAAGCTTTGACAGAACCTCAGTAAATTGGTCCAACCATTGCTAATGATAGAAATCAAGGATTATATTAGAGCAAAGGAAGAGGCAGAGAATGTTAGCCCCTTTATAACTATATCCTTTAGTTTAGATTGCCTCTCCTCCTTCTTCCTACCTGTGGAGGTGGGAGATGTGGGAATGGTTCTTAATGAATTCTCTGTGTCCGTCTTTATAAAAGAGTGGGAACGATACAGAGATTGTAGTTAAAGAGGAGGAGTGTGAAATATTGGATGGGATAAACAGAGTGAGAGGGGAAATATGAAGGTGTTTGGCAGCTTTGAAAGTGGATAAATGGTCAGGCCTGGATGCATTGGAATCAGTTCAGAGAAGGTTCACTCGGCTGATTCCTGGGATGAAGGGGTTATCTTTGAGGAATGGTGGAACAGGTTGGGCCTATACTCATTGGAGTTCAGAAGAATGAGAGGTGATCTTATTGAAACATACAAGATTCTGAGGGGACTTTACAGGGCGGATGCTGGGAGGATGTTCCCCTGGTGGGGAAGTCTCGATCTAGGGGGCAGGTACACTGTGGGGTTTGATACAGAGTAAAGCTGCCTCTGTATATGCCTCTCTTTCTCCTCCTCCATCCAGATGGAGAGAGTAACAGTGAGAAAGAACAGGGATAGATATGGAGAATAAGAGAGAGAGGGAAGGATTGCAATGGGGAGAGAGTACCAGAGAGAAAGAGGAAGAGATTGGGATGGAGAGTGTTGGTCAATGTTCCTGCAAATCTGCGTGCAGCAGCCTCAAATGTCCCACGCAGATCCTGTTCCACAATAAATAGCACACGTCTTCAAAGATTCTTCAAAGATTTCAAGGGAGAGCTCACGTTAAAAAAACTGGGCACGCACAACATCTAAATTTTCACGGGAACATTGGAGCCAACTGCGGAATACATGTTTCTTACCAGCCTGCATAAGGAAGTGTAACCTCTGCAGATGCGGTGAAACCAAAAGCAGCTGACTTCAAATGGCAAACTGATGCATGTGGAGCTTTACAAAGGGTCTGAGAGAGGAGAGAGAAACAGACATAGACACACACAGACACACAGAAACACACACACACACAGAAACACACACACAGAAACACACACACAGAAACACAGACACAGAAACACAGACACAGAAACACAGACACACACACACACACACAAACACACAGAAACACACACACACACACAGAGAAACACACAGAAACACACACACAGAAACACACACACACACAGAAACACACACACACAGAAACACACACAGACACAGAAACACACAGACACAGAAACACACACACAGAAACACACACACAGAAACACACACACAGAAACACACACACACAGAAACACACACACAGAAACACACACACAGAAACACACACACAGAAACACACACACACACACAGAAACACACACAGAAACACACACACACACACACAGAAACAGAGTGCCTCAGGGACAGAGCGCGAAAGAAGAATATTTCAATTTTCAAAAGGAATTTGATGAGATCAACCTTCGATTTAAAAATGACAATTGATTTTGCATCAATGTTTGCGTGCAGAAGACACGTTCCAAACTACTACCACCTTTAGCCTGGAGTGGCGGATTTTTACTCAGAGGGTTGTGAATCTTTGGAATTCTCTACCCCAGTGGGCTGTGGAAACTCAGTCTGGGAAAAAGGCATTGAAGTGGATGATCAGCCAGGATCGTATTGAATGGCGGAGCAGGCTCGATGGGCTGAATGGCCTACTCCTGTTCCTATGTTCCCAAGCTGCTGAAATAGTTTCTCCCAAACTACCCCATCAGTTCCCCTTAATATCTCAACAGCTTTGAACAAATTACCTTGATCCTCCTAAATTCCAGGCAATATATCCCTAGTTTGTGTAATATCACCTCGTAATTTAACCCTTGGAGTCCAGTTATCATTCTGGTAAATCTACACTGCACTCAAATGGACATGGACCCCCCAAAGTCTCTTTGAACCTCCAGTATTTCTAGCTTTACACCATTTATAAAGTACTCTGTTCTAGTCTTTTTTTGCTGACATGGAAATCTAACGACCACAGTTTTGCCCATCTCTTTAAGATATTAATATCTCTTTGCAATGTTCTGCTTCCAGCTACACTGCTTACAATGCTGCCTATTTTTGTGTCATTGGTAAACTTGGGTATGTTGCATTCTACCACAACATCTTAAATTGTTAACAAATACAGCAAACTGAGACACACACAGGCTTTGCACCAGTAGACAGGAGTGAATCATTCCAACCTAGAGGCTTTTTAACTCCAGATTTATGTTTTTTTAAAGAAAAAATAGAATTCAAATTCACAACAGCCCAGCGTGGGATTTGAACTCCTACTTTTTCAATCATCAGCTCAGGCCTTCAAATTAAAACCCATAAAAAGAGATTCATTTTCCTCCTGCTGATGTCTGACGGTCTCAGGTTTTGTATATTGTTCCCTTCGCCTCTTCTTCCATGTGTTTGAAGTCTTTGAAGTTTGTCAGACATTGGTAAACTACTTCATGTGGTGTTGTGTAAATACCTTCAATTCTGTGTATCTGCAAGGGACACAATTCAAATTCTCACCTTATTGCATCAACCAAAACCTGCAGGTCCATTCAAACAACTCTATTTCCTGTCTCTGCAAAGACAGCTCACACTTCCACAATGCAGGAATGTCTGAATGGAAACAGCTTTTGACACATTTCCCAACACGTTTGCTAACACTTTTCAGGATGAAGCTAAATTCAACTTAGAGATTGCAAGCCCCAAATTGAATCTTTTAGATGTAAAAAGTGACACAAATGAAATCCCAGATCTCTCTGTCCCTGCACCCATTTTAACATTGTACCATTTAGTTTATATCGCTTCTCCTCAGTCTTCCTTCCAAAATGCATCATTTTACATTTCTCAGCATTGAAGTTAACCTGCTATGTGTCTTACCATTTCACCAGACTGCCTCTATCCTCCTGAAGTCTACTCCTATTCCCTTCACTGTTTCTTACATTGCAGATGGCACAATGTTGAAGTTATGCCCTGTTTACCCCAGTCTAAGTCATTCATATATCAATAAGATCAGTGGTCCTAATCAAAACCCCTGGGGAATACCACAATTTACACTGTATACAGTGAGTACAAAAGCCGAGAGGGTGTGCTGAACATTTATAAAGCTCTGGTCAGGTAACAGAGAGGGAGAGACTGGGATTCAGAGGGTAACGGAGAGGGAGAGACTGGGACTCAGAGGGTAAGAGAGAGGGAGAGACTGGGATTCAGAGGGTAACGGAGAGGGAGAGACTGGGACTCAGAGGGTAAGAGAGAGGGAGAGACTGGGATTCAGAGGGTAACGGAGAGGGAGAGACTGGGACTCAGAGGGTAAATGAGAGGGAGAGACTGGGACTCAGAGGGTAAGAGAGAGGGAGAGACTGGGATTCAGACGGAAACAGAGAGGGAGAGACTGGGATTCAGACGGTAACAGAGAGGGAGAGTCTGGGATTCAGAGGGTAACAGAGAGGGAGAGTCTGGGATTCAGAGGGAAACAGAGAGGGAGAGACTGGGATTCAGACGGTAACAGAGAGGGAGAGTCTGGGATTCACAGGGTAACAGAGAGGGAGAGTCTGGGACTCAGAGGGTAAGAGAGAGGGAGAGACTGGGATTCACAGGGTAACAGAGAGGGAGATTCTGGGATTCAGAGGGAAACATGGAGGGAGAGACTGGGATTCAGAGAGTAACAGAGGGGGAGAGAATGGGATTCAGAGGGTAACGGAGAGGGAGAGACTGGGATTCAGAGAGTAACAGAGAGGGAGAGACTGGGATTCAGAGGGTAACAGAGAGCGAGAGACTGGGATTCAGAGGGTAACAGAGAGGGAGAGACTGGAATTCAGAGGGTAACAGAGAGCGAGAGACTGGGATTCAGAGGGTAACAGAGAGGGAGAGACTGGAATTCAGAGGGTAACAGAGAGGGAGAGACTGGGATTCAGAGGGTAACAGAGAGGGAGAGACTGGGATTCAGAGAGTAACAGAGAGGGAGAGACTGGGATTCAGAGGGTAACAGAGGGAAAAATAGAGTTGGCGAGGGCAACATAGAAATTTTAAGGCACAGAAAGCGGCCACTTGGCCCATCCTCTCTGTGCCAGCCGAAAACGATCAACCTATTCTAATCCCACCTTCCAGCATTTGGTCTGAGCTCTGCAGCTTACCGCACTTGAGGTGCCGATCCAGACTCCTTCTGAATGAGTTGAGGGTCTCTGCCTCAACTACCCTTTCAGGCAGTGAGTTCCAGACCATCGCGACCCTCTGGGTGAAAAAGATTTTCCTCAACTCCCCTCTAATTTTTCTGCCAATCACTTTAAATCTATGCCCCCTCGTCACTGACCTTTCTGCTATGGTTCTCTGCCCTTCACCTCCACTCTATCCAGGACCCTCAACATTTTGTACATTTCAATCAGATCTCCCCTCGGCCTTCGCTTTTCCAAGGACAACAACCCCTGCCTATCCTCATAGCTACAATTCTCCAGTCCTGGCAACATCCTAGAAAATGGGAGAGAGACAAAGTCCCGTGTTCATAACACATGGATAAAGAGGTTAATCATCTGAGCTGTAACTCTGAGATAGAGAAAGAGAGAGAGAGGGAGGGAGAGAGTGAGGGAGAGAGGGAGGGAGAGAGGGAGTGAGAGAGGGAGGGAGAGAGGGAGGGAGAGAGGGAGGGAGAGAGGGAGAATGAGAGAGAGAGAGGGAGGGAGAGAGGGAGGGAGAGAGGGAGTGAGAGAGGGAGGGAGAGAGGGAGGGAGAGAGGGAGGGAGAGAGGGAGGGAGAGATAGTGTGGGGGAGACACAAACTGAGACGTGGACAGAGGCAGCGAGAGAGAGGGAGAGCTAGAGAGGGAGAGGCTGAAGAGAGAGAGGCAGAGAGAGAGAGGCAGAGAGAGAGATAGAGAGAGACAGAGAGGGAGCGATGGTGTGAGGGAGGCACAAATTGAGACATGGACAGAGGTTGAGAAAGAGAGAGAGGGAGAGACAGAGAGAGAGAGCTGGGGGAGAGACAGATAGAGAGTGAGAGAGGCACAGAGAGAGAAGGAGACACAGTGAGGCAGACATAGAGAGGCAGACAGAGAGCTAGAGAGAGACAGAGAGAGAGGGAGAGATGGTGTGAGGGAGGCACAAATTGAGACATGGACAGAGGTAGAGAGAGAGAGGGAGAGATAGAGCGAGAGAGAGAAAAAGACAGAGAGGGATAGATAGCGAGAGAGAGAGGGGGTAAGACAGATAGCGAGGGACAGAGGCAGTGTGGGAGAGGCAGTGTGAGAGAGGCAGATTAGAAGGTAGCAAATGTAACCCCACTATTTACAAAAGGAAGGAGAGAGAAAATGGGGAACTAAAGACCTGTTCGTCTAACATCAGTCATTGGGAAAATGGTCGAATCTGTAATAAAGGATGTGATAACAGGACACTTAAAGAGAGATTGCAGGGGGTGGGGGGGAGAGAGAGAAATGGGGGGAGAGAGAAATGGGGGGGGAGAGAGAGGGGGGAGAGTGCGTGGGTGAGACGGAGCAAAGGAGAGAGATACTAGGTTAGGTGGGACAATAAGCTGTGAGGAGGACACAAATAGACTACAAAGGGAGATGGTTTGGGATAGACAGCGATAAATGTCCCAGTGTTGTGGGAACATAAAATGGCCACTGAAAATGAACCTAAAATGGCTGACTGATGTGTGTGGATTTCCACAGATGAGAGGAGAGAGAGACAGACAGACAGAGAGACAAAGAGGGAGACAGAGACCAAGACACAGAGAGTGATCGCAGGATATTGGGCGTAGGACAGAGGAAGAGGAGGAGGCCATTTGGCCCCTCAACCCTGTTCTGTCATTCAATGAGCTCATGGCTGATGTGTGATCTAACTCCATGTACCTATCTTTGTCCCTTAATACCTTTGGTTAACAAAAATCTCTCAAACTCAGATTTAAAAATTAACAAGTGTCTCAGCATCAATTGCTGATTGTGGAAGAGAGTTCCAAACTGATACCACACCTGGTGTGTTGAAGTGTTTCTTCATTTCACTCCTGAAAGGTTTTTAGACGAGGTTTATATTTTTAGACTGTGCCCCCATGTTCTAGACTCTGCAGCCAGTGGGAATTGTTACTCTCTGTCCACCCTATCAGTTTCCCTTATTATCTTGAAAACAATCATCAAATCACACCTGAGCCTTCAAAATTCCAGGGATACAGAGTAAATCTCCAGCTGCACTGTCCCATTAAATATTCCCAAGCCAAGCACAATGTTGGGTTTGACACAGAGTAAATTTCCCTCGACACTGTCCCATCACACACTCCCAGGGCAGGAACATCATGGGGTGGATACAGAGTGAATCTCACTCTACACTGTCCGAAACAGACAGAGAGAGAGAGAGAATGAGAGAAATAGAGGGAGACACAGACAGACAGGGTGTGTGAGAGTGAAAGAAGGATATAAAACATCAGACATAGGAAGATGAGGAGGCAATTTAACCCCTCGACCCTGTTCCAGCATTCAGTGAGATCAGGGCTGATCTGTGATCTAACTAACACCATATATCCCACCTTTGCCCTTTATCTCTTAATACCTTTGGTTAACAAGAATCTATCAATCACAGGTTTAAAAATTAACCAATAAGCCAGCATGAAATTTCCACAAACAATATCATGAGGGTGTGATGGTTCCCACAGTGGAATAGCTGGCTGAATATTTATAATGGAGGCTATTCCTTCTGGATCATCAAAAGTGTCCGCCTGGGCCCCAACTTTACTGCATTCCTCCCTCTCCCGATGTTCGTTTTCTCTCCATACCTATCTCAAATATGTTTGTGTACACAGCAGTGAAGGATTAAATCAAGTTAATATATCTTACATTATCCTCTTCATCCAACTCAACATTCTCTCTCTCTCTCCAAGTTTGTCCCTCTCTACGGCCCTCTCTATGCCTTCATATCTAACCCTCCGTCCCTCTGTCTCTCTCCCAGTGTCAGTGATAGCAGAGAGAGAGACAGAGATAGAAGGAGAGGGAGGGAGTGACAGAGAGGGAAAGACAGATGGAGGGGCAGAGTGAGAGAAAGAGAGAGGAGAGAGATGGAGTGACAGTGAGGGAAGGACAGATGGAGAGACAGAGAGAGAGAGAGACAGAGATAGAAATAGAAAGACAGAGAGGGAGTGACAGAGATAGAAGGAGAGGGAGGGAGTGACAGAGAGGGAAAGACAGATGGAGGGACAGAGTGAGAGACAGAGAGAGGAGAGAGATGGAGTGACAGTGAGGGAAGGACAGATGGAGAGACAGAGAGAGAGAGACAGAGATAGAAATAGAAAGACAGAGAGGGAGTGACAGAGATAGAAGGAGAGGGAGGGAGTGACAGAGAGGGAAAGACAGATGGAGGGACAGAGTGAGAGACAGAGAGAGGAGAGAGATGGAGTGACAGTGAAGGAAGGACAGATGGAGGGATAGAGAGAGAGAGAGACAGAGATAGAAGGAGAGAGATGGAGTGATGGGGGTGGGTGGGAAGACAGATGGAGAGACCAAGAGAGAGACAGAGAGAGATGGAGAGAGATGGAGTGACAGGAAGGGAAGGACCGATGGACTGGTGGAGGGATGGAGAGAGAGAGAGACAGAGACAGAAGGAGAGAGAGGGAGAGACAGAGAGGGAAAGACAGATGGAGGGACAGAGAGAGAGACAGAGAGAGAGACAGAGAGAGAGAGAGAAGGAGAGATTGGGAGAGACAGAGAGGGAAAGGCAGTTGGAGAGACAGAGAGAAAGAGAGAGGGGCAGAGATGGAAGGAGAGAGGGGGAGTGACAAGGAGGGAAAGACAGATGGAAAGACAGAGAGGGAGAGACAGTGATAGAAGGAGAGAGAGGGAGAGACAGAGAGGCAAAGACAGATGGAGGGACAGAGAGAGAGACAGAGAGAGAGGCAGAGAGAGAGAGAGAAGGAGTGTTTGGGAGAGACAGAGAGGGAAAGGCATTTGGAGAGACAGAGAGAGAAGGAGAGAGAGGGAGTGTCAGGGAGGGAAGGACGGATGGACAGCTGGAGGGATTGAGAGAGAGAGACAGAGATAGAAGGAGAGAGAGGGAGAGACAGAGAGGGAAAGGCAGATGGAGGGACAGAGAGAGAGACTGATAGGCAGAGAACGAGAGAGAAGGAGAGATTGGGAGAGACAGAGAGGGAAAGGCAGATGGAGGGACAGAGAGAGAGACTGATAGGCAGAGAACGAGAGAGAAGGAGAGATTGGGAGAGACAGAGAGGGAAAGGCAGATGGAGCGACAGAGAGAGAGAGACAGAGAGATGGAGGGAGAGTGAGGGAGTGACAGGGAGGGAAAGACAGATGGAAAGACAGAGGGAGAGAGACAGTGAAAGAAGTAGAGAGAGGGTGAGACAGATAGGGAAAGACAGATGGAGAGACAGCGAGAGAGGCAGAGATGGAAGTAGCGAGAGGGAGTGATGGGGAGGGAAAGACAGATGGAGAGACAGATGGAGAGACAGTGATGGAAGGAGAGAGAGGGAGAGACAGAGATTGAAGGAGAGAGAGGGAGTGACTGGGAGGGAAAGAGAGATGGAGAGATAGAGAGAGACAGAGAGGGAAAGACAGATGGAGGGACAGAGAGAGAGACAGAGACAGAGAGAAAAGGAGAGGTTGGGAGAGACAGAGAGGGAAAGGCAGTTGGAGACACAGAGAGAGCGAGGGGCAGAGATGGAAGGAGAGAGAGGGAGTGACAGGGAGGGAATGACAGATGGAAAGACAGAGAGAGGGAGACAGTGGTAGAAGGAGAGAGAGGGAGAGACAGGGAGGGAAAGACAGATGGATGGACAGAGAGAGAGACAGAGAGAGAAGGAGAGAGAGGGAGTGTCAGGCAGGGAAGGATGGATGGACAGATGGAGGGATTGACAGAGAGAGAAAGAGATGGAAGGAGAGAGAGGGAGAGACAGAGAGGGAAAGACAGATGGAGGGACAGAGAGAGAGGCAGAGACAGAGAGAGAAGGAAAGATTGGGAGAGGCAGAGAGGGAAAGGCAGATGGAGGGACAGAGAGAGAGAGAGAGAGGCAGAGATGGAAGGAGAATGAGGGAGTGACAGGGAGGGAAAGACAGATGGAAAGACAGAGGGAGAGAGACAGTGAAAGAAGGAGAGAGAGGGAGAGACAGAGAGGGAAAGACAGATGGAGAGACAGCGAGAGAGGCAGAGATGGAAGTACAGAGAGGGAGTGATGGGGAGGGAAAGACAGATGGAGAGACAGTGATAGAAGGAGAGAGAGGGAGAGACAGAGATTGAAGGAGAGAGAGGGAGTGACTTGGAGGGAAAGAGAGATGGAGAGATGGAGAGAGAGAGACAGAGAGGGAAAGACAGATGGAGGGACAGAGAGAGAGACAGAGAGAGAGGCAGAGACAGAGACAGAAGGAGAGATTGGGAGAGACAGAGAGGGAAAGGCAGTTGGAGAGAGAGAGGGGCAGAGATGGAAGGAGAGAGAGGGAGTGACAGGGAGGGAAAGACAGATGGAGAGACAGAGAGAGGTGCAGAGATGGAAGGAGACAGAGGGAGAGACAGGGAGGGAAAGACAGATGGATGGACAGAGAGAGAGACAGAGAGAGAAGGAGAGAGAGGGAGTGTCAGGCATGGAAGGACGGATGGACAGATGGAGGGATTGACAGAGAGAGAAAGAGATAGAAGGAGAGAGAGGGAGAGACAGAGAGGGAAAGGCAGTTGGAGAGACAGAGAAAGAGAGAGAGGCAGAGATGGAAGGAGAGAGAGGGAGTGACAGGGAGGCAAGGACAGATGGAAAGACAGAGAGGGAGAGACAGTGATAGAAGGAGAGAGAGGGAGAGACAGAGAGGCAAAGACAGATGGAGGGACAGAGAGAGAGACAGAGAGAGAGGCAGAGAGAGAGAGAGAAGGAGTGTTTGGGAGAGACAGAGAGGGAAAGGCATTTGGAGAGACAGAGAGAGAAGGAGAGAGAGGGAGTGTCAGGGAGGGAAGGACGGATGGACAGCTGGAGGGATTGAGAGAGAGAGACAGAGATAGAAGGAGAGAGAGGGAGAGACAGAGAGGGAAAGGCAGATGGAGGGACAGAGAGAGAGACTGATAGGCAGAGAACGAGAGAGAAGGAGAGATTGGGAGAGACAGAGAGGGAAAGGCAGATGGAGGGACAGAGAGAGAGACTGATAGGCAGAGAACGAGAGAGAAGGAGAGATTGGGAGAGACAGAGAGGGAAAGGCAGATGGAGCGACAGAGAGAGAGAGACAGAGAGATGGAGGGAGAGTGAGGGAGTGACAGGGAGGGAAAGACAGATGGAAAGACAGAGGGAGAGAGACAGTGAAAGAAGTAGAGAGAGGGTGAGACAGATAGGGAAAGACAGATGGAGAGACAGCGAGAGAGGCAGAGATGGAAGTAGCGAGAGGGAGTGATGGGGAGGGAAAGACAGATGGAGAGACAGATGGAGAGACAGTGATGGAAGGAGAGAGAGGGAGAGACAGAGATTGAAGGAGAGAGAGGGAGTGACTGGGAGGGAAAGAGAGATGGAGAGATAGAGAGAGACAGAGAGGGAAAGACAGATGGAGGGACAGAGAGAGAGACAGAGACAGAGAGAAAAGGAGAGGTTGGGAGAGACAGAGAGGGAAAGGCAGTTGGAGACACAGAGAGAGCGAGGGGCAGAGATGGAAGGAGAGAGAGGGAGTGACAGGGAGGGAATGACAGATGGAAAGACAGAGAGAGGGAGACAGTGGTAGAAGGAGAGAGAGGGAGAGACAGGGAGGGAAAGACAGATGGATGGACAGAGAGAGAGACAGAGAGAGAAGGAGAGAGAGGGAGTGTCAGGCAGGGAAGGATGGATGGACAGATGGAGGGATTGACAGAGAGAGAAAGAGATGGAAGGAGAGAGAGGGAGAGACAGAGAGGGAAAGACAGATGGAGGGACAGAGAGAGAGGCAGAGACAGAGAGAGAAGGAAAGATTGGGAGAGGCAGAGAGGGAAAGGCAGATGGAGGGACAGAGAGAGAGAGAGAGAGGCAGAGATGGAAGGAGAATGAGGGAGTGACAGGGAGGGAAAGACAGATGGAAAGACAGAGGGAGAGAGACAGTGAAAGAAGGAGAGAGAGGGAGAGACAGAGAGGGAAAGACAGATGGAGAGACAGCGAGAGAGGCAGAGATGGAAGTACAGAGAGGGAGTGATGGGGAGGGAAAGACAGATGGAGAGACAGTGATAGAAGGAGAGAGAGGGAGAGACAGAGATTGAAGGAGAGAGAGGGAGTGACTTGGAGGGAAAGAGAGATGGAGAGATGGAGAGAGAGAGACAGAGAGGGAAAGACAGATGGAGGGACAGAGAGAGAGACAGAGAGAGAGGCAGAGACAGAGACAGAAGGAGAGATTGGGAGAGACAGAGAGGGAAAGGCAGTTGGAGAGAGAGAGGGGCAGAGATGGAAGGAGAGAGAGGGAGTGACAGGGAGGGAAAGACAGATGGAGAGACAGAGAGAGGTGCAGAGATGGAAGGAGACAGAGGGAGAGACAGGGAGGGAAAGACAGATGGATGGACAGAGAGAGAGACAGAGAGAGAAGGAGAGAGAGGGAGTGTCAGGCATGGAAGGACGGATGGACAGATGGAGGGATTGACAGAGAGAGAAAGAGATAGAAGGAGAGAGAGGGAGAGACAGAGCGGGAAAGGCAGTTGGAGAGACAGAGAAAGAGAGAGAGGCAGAGATGGAAGGAGAGAGAGGGAGTGACAGGGAGGCAAGGACAGATGGAAAGACAGTGAGAGAGACAGTGATAGAAGGAGAGAGAGGGAGAGACAGAGATTGAAAGAGTGAGAGGGAGTGACTGGGAGGGAAAGAGAGATGGAGAGATAGAGAGAGAGAGACAGAGATAGAAGGAGAGAGAGGGAGAGACAGAGAGGGAAAGGCAGTTGGAGACAGAGAGAGAGAGAGGGGCAGAGATGGAAGGAGAGAGAGGGAGTGACAGGGCGGGAATGACAGATTCAAAGAGAGAAAGAGAGACAGTGGTAGAAGAAGAGAGAGGGAGAGACAGAGAGGGAAAGACAGATAGAGAGAGAGAGGCAGAGATGGAAGGAGACAGAGGGAGTGACAGCGAGGGAAAGACAGATGGACGGACAGAGAGAGAGACAGAGAGAGAAGGAGAGAGATGGAGTGTCAGGCAGGGAAGGACGGATGGACAGATGGAGGGATTGACAGAGAGAGACAGAGATAGAAGGACAGAGAGGGAGAGACAGAGAGGGAAAGACAGATGGAGGGACAGAGAGAGAGGCAGAGACAGAGAGAGAAGGAGAGATTGGGAGAGACAGAGAGGGAAAGGCAGTTGGAGAGACAGAAAAAGAGAGAGAGGCAGAGATGGAAGGAGAGAGAGGGAGTGACAGGGAGGGAAGGACAGATGGAAAGACAGTGAGAGAGACAGTGATAGAAGGAGAGAGAGGGGGAGACAGAGATTGTAAGAGTGAGAGGGAGTGACTGGGAGGGAAAGAGAGATGGAGAGATAGAGAGAGAGAGACAGAGATGGAAGCAGAGAGGGGAGAGACAGAGAGGGAAAGACAGATGGAGGGACAGAGAGCGAGGCAGAGACAAAGAGAGAAGGAGAGATTGGGAGAGACAGAGAGGGAAAGGCAGTTGGAGAGACAGAGCGAGAGAGAGAGTGGCAGAGATGGAAGGAGGGAGAGGGAATGTCAGGAAGGGAAAGACAGATGGAAAGACAGAGAGAGAGAGACAGTGATAGAAGGAGAGAGAGGGAGAGACTGGGAGGGAAAGACAGATGGAGGGACAGAGAGAGAAGGAGAGAGAGGGAGTGTCAGGGAGGGAAGGACAGATGGACAGATGGAGGGATTGAGAGAGAGAAACAGAGATAGAAGGAGAGATTGGGAGAAACAGAGAGGGAAAGGCAGTTGGAGAGACAGAGATGGAAGGAGAGAGAGGGAGTGATGGGGAGGGAAAGACAGATGGATAGACAGAGAGAAAGACAGCGATAGAAGGAGAGAGAGGGAGTGACAGGGAGGGAAAGACAGACAGAGGGACAAAGTGAGAGACAGAGAGAGAAGGAGAGATAGGGAGAGACAGAGAGGGACAGAAAGATGGAGAGATAGAGATAAAAGGAGAGAGATGGAGAGACAGGGAGGGAATGACAGACGGACGGAGAGAGAGAGGGTCAGAGATAGAAGGAGAGAGAGGGAGTGACACGGGGGGAAAGACAGATGGAGGGACGGTGAGAAAGTGAAGGAGGGAGAGGGAGAGATAGAGAGGAGGAGAGTGGGAGTGACAGAGAGGGTAAGACAAATGGTGGAACAGAGAGAGAGACAGAGATAGTAGGAGAGATTGGGAGCAACAGAGAGGGAAAGGCAGATGGAGGGACAGAGAGAGAGAGACAGAGAGAGAGGCAGAGACAGAGAGAGAAGGAGAGTGTGGATGAGACAGAGAGGGAAAGGCAGTTGGAGAGACAGAGAGGCAGAGATGGAAGGAGAGAGAGGGAGTGACAGGAAGGGAAAGACATATGGAAAGACAGAGAGAGAGAGACAGAGATAGATGGAGAGAGAGGGAGAGACAGAGAGGTAAAGACAGATGGATGGACAGAGAGACTGAGAGGCAGAGATGGAAGGAGAGAGAGGGAGAGACAGAGAGGGAAAGACAGATGGTGGGACAGAGAGAGAGAGAGAGAGAGAGACAGGGAGAGAAATGGAGTCACAGGGAGGGAAGGACAGATGGAGGGATAGAGAGATAGAGACAGAGATAGAAGGAGAGAGACGGATTGATGGGTGGGGTGTGGGAAGACAGATGGAGGGACAGGGAGAGAGGCAGGGATAGAACGAGTGAGAGGGAGTGATAGGGAGGGAAATTCACAAGGAAAGACAGAGAGAAAGACAGAGATAGGAGAGAGTGGGAGTGACAGGGAGGGAAAGACGGATGGAGGGACAGAGTGAGAGAGAAGGAGAGAGAGGGAGTGACAGAGAAGGAGAGAGGGGTTAGAGGAAAAAACAGATGGAGAGACAGAGAGATACAGAGATAGAAGGAGAGAGAGGGAGTGTCAGGGAGGCTAAGACAGATAGAGGGACAGACTGAGAGACAGAGAGAGTGATGGAGTGACAGGGAGGGAAGGACTGATGGAGGGATAGAGAGAGAGAGATAGAAGGACATAGAGGGAGTGACAGAAAGGGAAAGACTGATGGAGAGACAGAGAGAGGCAGAGATGGAAGGAGAGAGAGAGGGAGTGATAGAAAGGGAAAGACAGATGGAGAGACAGAGATAGAAGGAGAGAGATGGAGAGACAGAGAGGGAAAGACAGATGGAGGGACAGAGAGTGAGAGGCAGAGATAGAAGGAGAGAGAGGAAGTGACAGAGAGGGAACGACAAATGGAGGGACAGAGAGAGAGAGGAGATCGATGGACAGACATAGAGAGGGAAAGACAGATGGAAAGACAGAGAGAGAGAGTAAGGGAGAGAAAGGGAGAGAAGGAGAGAGATGGAGTGACAGAGAGGGAAGGATAGATGGAGGGATAGAGAGCGAGAGACATAGATAGGAGAGAGAGGGAGTGACAGGTGGTGGGGGGTGGATACAGATGGAGGGACCGAGAGAGAGAGGAGAGAGAGGGATAGACAGAGAGAAGGAGAGAGGGATTGGCAGAGAGCGAAAGACATTTGGAGGAACAGAGAGCGAGACAGAGATAGAAGGAGAGAGAGGTAGTGACCGAGAGGGAAAGACAGATGGAGGGACAGAGAGAGAGGCAGAGACAGAGAGATGGAGAGAGAGGGAGAGACAGAAAGGGAAAGACAGATGGAGAGACAGAGAGAGAGAGAGACACAGATAGAAGGAGAGAGAGGGAGAGACAGAGAGGAAAAGGCAGATGGAGGGGCAGAGAGAGAGAGATTAAGATAGAGCGACAGAGAGAGAGATAGAAGGAGAAAGACATAGAGATAGAGAGGGAAAGACAGAAGGAGGGACAGAGAGAGAGACAGAGAGAGTGGCAGAGACAGAGGTAGATGGAGAGAGAGTGAGTGTCAGGAGGAGGGGGAGAGTGAGATAGAGGGGGGAGAGACAGATAGATGGAGAGAGACAGATAGAGGGAGAGAGACAGACAGATAGATGGAGAGACAGACAGATAGAGGGAGAGACAGACAGATAGAGGGGGAGAGTGAGATAGAGGGGGAGAGTGAGATAGAGGGGCAGAGTGAGATAGAGGGGCAGAGGGAGAGAGACGGGCAGAGGGAGAGAGACGGGCAGAGGGAGAGAGACGGGGTGATGGAGATATAGGGGGTCAGAGGGAGAGAGAGGGGGGAGAGGGAGATATAGGGGGAGAGGGAGATATTGGGGGTATGTGAGATAGTGGGGGGAGAGACAGATAGAGGGGACGAGTGAGATAGAGGGTGGAGTGAGATAGAGGGGCAGAGGGAGAGAGAGGGGCAGAGGGAGAGAGAGGGGCAGAGGGAGAGAGACGGGGAGAGGGAGATATAGGGGGCAGAGGGGGGAGAGGGAGATGTAGGGGGAGAGGGAGATATTTGGGGTGTGTGAGATAGAGGGCGAGAGACAGATTGAGGGGGAGTGGGAGATAGAGGGGGAGAGGGAGATAGGGGGGAGAGGGAGAGAGAGCGGGAGAGGGAGAGAGGGAGATAGAGGGGGAGAGACAGATAGAGGGCGAGAGTGAGATAGAGGGGGAGAGTGAGATAGAGGGGGAGAGTGAGATAGAGGGGGAGAGGGAGATATTGGGGGTGTGTGAGATAGTGGAGGGAGAGACAGATAGAGGGGGAGAGTGAGATAGAGGGGAAGAGTGAGATAGAGGGGGTGTGTGAGATAGAGGCTGTGTGTGAGATAGAGGGGTTGTGTGAGATAGAGGCTGTGTGTGAGATAGAGGCGGTGTGTGAGATAGAGGGGGTGTGGGAGATAGAGGGGGTGTGGGAGATAGAGGGGAAGAGTGAGATAGAGGGGAAGAGTGAGATCGAGGGGAAGAGTGAGATCGAGGGGATGTGTGAGATCGAGGAGATGTGTGAGATAGAGAGGGAGAAGGAGATAAAGGGGCAGAGGGAGATAGAGGGGGAGAGGGAGATAGAGGGGGGGTGAGGGAGAGTGAGCGGGTGAGGGAGATAGAGGGGGATTGGGAGATAGAGGGGGAGAGGGAGATAGAGGGTGTGAGGGAGATAGAGGGGGGAGAGGGAGATAGAGGGGGGAGAGGGAGATAGAGGGTGGAGACGGAGATAGAGGGTGGAGACGGAGATAGAGGGTGGAGACGGAGATAGAGGGTGGAGACGGAGATAGAGGGGGAGAGATGGATGGGGTAGAGGGTGGTGAACCTGTGGAATTCTCTACTGCAGAAGGCAGTGGAGGCCAAGTCATTAAATATATTCATGGAGGAGAGAGATATATTTCTTAATGTCAAAGGGATCAAGGGGTATGGGGAGAAAGTGGGAACAGGGTACTGAATTAGACCATCGATCATGATCTTTATTGAATGACGGAGCAGGCCCAAAGGGCCGAATGGCCTGCTCCTGCTCCTATTTTCTATGTTTCTATGAGAGAGGCGGATTGACAGAGGGAGAGAGAAGAAGAAACAGAGAGAGAAGGAGAGATAGAGATGGAGCGAGGTGACCCTGATATTCTCTCTCTCTCACACACACATCCAGACACACACAGACACATACATAAAGGGACAGACAGACACACACACACAGACACAGACACACACACACAGACACACACAGACAGACAGACACACACAGACAGATTTTACAATCCACACGGATGTCAGTAAAAATGACCAACAGAACCTCAGTAACAATCCCCAGTGTCTGCCCAGTCCTGTAGAGAGACAGAGAGAGAGAGATAGGGCAGTGACAGAGAAAGACAGTGAAAGAGGGAGGACAAAACAGCTTGTAGGAGAAACTTTACATTTATTTGTGTTCCACAGATTTTATTAAAAGTTGAAAGGGACTGGACGCTGGAAAAGCTGTCAACACACAACAACAACACTGAGAGACTTTAGATGTGAGGGAAGGGGAGACACACTTTAAAATCCACACTGATGTCAGTAAAAATCCCCAAACACAACCTCAGTAACAATCCCCATTATCTGCCCAGTCCTGTATTGTGAGTTTCTTCTTTGGCCTCCTTATCTCGAGAGACAATGGGTAAGTGCCTGGAGGTGGTCAGTGGTTTGTGGAGCAGCGCCTGGAGTGGCTATAAAGGCCAATTCTAGAGTGACAAGCTCTTCCACAGGTGCTGCAGAGAAATGTGATTGTCGGGGCTGTTACACAGTTGGCTCTTCCCTTGCGCCTCTGTCTTTTTTGTGGGTTTAGTGTGAGGGTTTGAGGGGGGAGGGTTGGATCAATGTTTGATATTTTGAAACTGCAGGCAAAGAATGAAAGGTTTAAAATGAACTAAGAGATGTCTGAAAGCATTGCTGTGCTGGGATTAACATGGAGAGACAGAGAGAGAGACAGAGATAGAAGGAGAGAGACGGAGAGACAGAGAGGGAAAGACAGATGGAGGGACGGAGAGAGATACAGAGATAGAAGGAGAGAGAGGGAGAGACAGAAAGGGAAAGACCGATGGCGGGACAGAGAGAGAGTCAGAGAGAGAGTCAGAGAGAGAGGCAGAGAGAGAGGCAGAGAGAGAGAGGCAGAGAGAGAGGCAGAGAGAGAAGGTGAGAGAGAAGGTGAGAGAGAAGGTGAGAGAGAAGGTGAGAGAGAAGGTGAGAGAGAAGGTGAGAGAGGGAGAGACAGGGGGGGAAAGACAGATGGAGAGACAGAGAGAGAGACAGAGATAGAAGGAGAGAGAGGGAGAGACAGAGAGCGAAAGACAGATGGAGGGACAGACAGAGAGAGACAGGGAGAGAGAAGGAGTTACAGGGAGGGAAGGACAGATGGAGGGATAGAGAGAGAGAGAGACAGAGATAGGAGAGCGAGGGAGTGACAGAGAGGGAGACACAGAGAGAAGGAGAGACAGAGAGGGAAAGACAGATGGAGAGGTAGAGATAGAAGGAGAGAGAGGGAGAGACTGAGAAGGAAAGACAGATGGAGGGACAGAGAGAGAGAGAGAGAGGCAGAGAGAGAGAGAGAAAGAGAGAGAGGGAGTGTTAGGAAGGGAAAGCCAGACGGACGGACAAAGTGAGAGACAGAGAGAGAAGGAGAGCGATGGAGTGACGGGGAGGGAAGGAAAGATGGAGGGATAGAGAGAGGGAGACAGAAATCGAAGGAGAGAGGAGGAGTGACAGAGAGGGAAAGACAGATGAAGGGACAGAGAGAGAGACGGAGAGAGTGGCAGAGACAGAGATAGAAGGAGCGAGAGGGAGTGAAGGGTGGGGGGAAGACAGATGGAGAGATAGAGAGAGAGAGAAGGAGAGAGAGGGCAAGACAGAGAGAAGGAGAGAGGGAGTGACAGAGAGAAAGACCGATGGAGGGACAGAGAGAGAGACAGAGAGAATGGCAGAGACAGAGTGAGAAGGAGAGAGAGGGAGTGTCAGGATAGCAATGGGGAGAGATTACCAGAGAGGAAGAGATTGGGATGGAGAGTGTCGGTCAGTGTTCCTGCAAAGCTGTGTGCAGCAGCCTGGAAGGTACCACGCAGGTCCTGTTCCGTGATAAATAACACACGTCTTCGAAGATTCTTAAAAATTTAAAGGGACTGCACATGGGTCAAAAAAAACTTGCCGTGCACAACAACTAAATTTTCTGGGAACATTGGAGCCAGCTGTAGCTCAGTGGGTAATAATCCTGCCTCTGAGTTATACGTTTGTGGGTTCAGGTCTGAACACAAAATCTAGGCTGATGTCACCCAACAGAAAATCAGAACAGACCAGCGAGACACAGAAAAGGAAACTTGTGTTGAATTTGTGAGCCTCGCTTTCTGTAATGTTTTCGTGTTTGGTCAGAATGTTGACCCAGTGAAATTTTGCCCCTGTGGCATGAGAGTTATCTGAATAGAGATTATAACATCTTATTCCAACATGAAGGTACCGTGCGCACTGAGTATAACAACATTTGCAGCGTCCCATCATGTAAAATACTTTACTGGGTGTGGGATCAGGGTTTGATATTTCCAACACACTGAGGGAAACTCGAACTTTTAATCAGCCCTGGGAGGAAAGTAAACCTGGAGACTTTCAAACAGTAATCAATGTCAGATTTGATCAATTATTAGGGATTCATCAATTTAGTATACAAAGCAGACAGAATATGCCGTTAAAGAGCGGGATATGGGTTTCCTACCAGCCTGCAGAAGGAAGTGCACCCTCTGCAGTTGTGGTATCACCAAAAGCAGCCAAATTAAAATAGCAAATTGATGTATGTGGAGTTTTACTGAGGTTCTGAGAGAGGAGAGAGAAACAGGCAAAGACACAGACAGCCAGACACACACCCACACAAAGAGAAACACACATGCACACAGAGAACCACACACACAGAGAACCACACACATGCACACAGAGAAACACACACACAGAGAAACACACACACAGACCGATATGCACAGACACACAGAGACACACAGACACACAGAGACCGACATGCACAGACACACACACAAACGGACTGCCCAAGGGACAGAGAGTGACAGAAGAATATTTCAACTTCTATAATATTTCAATTTCAGTTTCTATAAGATCCCCCCTCATTCTTCTGAACTCCAATGAATATAATCCCAATCTACTCAGTCTCTCCTCATAAGCCAACCCCCTCCACTCTGGAATCAACCTAGTGAACCTCCTCTGCACCCTCTCCAGTGCCAGCACATCCTTTCTCAAGTAAGGAGACCAAAACTGCACACAGTACTCCAGGTGCGGCCTCACCAGTACCTTATACAGCTGCAACATAACCTCTCTGCTTTTAAACTCAATCCCTTTAGCAATGAAGGACAAAGTTCCATTTGCCTTCCTAATTACTTGCTGTACCTGCAGACCAACCTTTTGCGATTCATGCACAAGGACACCCAGGTCCCTCTGCATAGCAGCATGCTGCAACTTTTTACCATTCAAGTAATAATCCTTTTTACTGTTACTCCTACCGAAATGAATAACTTCACATTTATTAACATTGTATTCCATCTGCCAGACCTTTGCCCACTCACTCAATGTATCTATGTTCCTCTGCAAAGTTTCACAGTCATCTGCACACTTTGCTCTGCCACTCATCTTAGTGTCATCTGCAAACTTTAACACCCTACACGTGGTCCCCAACTCCAAATCATCGATATAAATTGTAAATAATTGTGGTCCCAACAGCGATCCCTGAGGCACACCACTAGTGACTGATTGCCAGCCAGAATAGCACTCATTTATCCCCACTCTTTGCTTCCTGTTAGTCAACCAGAGAGGGAAAGGCAGTTGGAGAGACAGAGAGAGAGAGAGACGCAGAGATGGAAGGAGAGAGATGGAGTGACAGGGAGGGAAAGACAGATGGAGAGACAGAGAGTGAGAGACAGAGATAGAAGGAGAGAGAGGGAGTGACAGGGAGGGAAAGACAGATGGAGGGACAGAGTGAGAGACAGAGAGAGGAGAGAGATGGAGTGACAGGGAGGGAAGGACAGATGGAGAGACAGAGAGTGAGAGACAGAGATAGAAGGAGAGAGAGGGAGTGACAGGGAGGGAAAGACAGATGGAAAGACTGAGAGAGAGAGAGGCAGAGATGGAAGGAGGGAGAGTGAGACAGAGAGGGAAAGAAAGATGGAAAGACAGAGAGAGAGGCAGAGATGGAAGGAGAGAGAGGGAGTGTCTGGGAGGGAAAGACTGACAGAGGGACAGAGAGAGAGACAGAGAGAGAAGGAGAGAGAGGGGGAGTGACATAGATGGAAGGACAGATGGAGTGATAGAGAGAGGGAAACAGAGATACAAGGTCAGAGAGGGATAGACAGAGAGGGAAAGACAGATGGAGAGACAGAGAGAAAGAGACAGAGAGAGAGGGAGAGACAGAGAGGGAAAAACAGATGGAGGGACAGGGAGAGAGACAGAGATAGAAGGAGAGAGATGGAGAGACAGCGAGGGAAAGATGGAGGGACGGAGAGAGAGAGAGAGAGAGAAGGAGAGAGAGGGAGTGTCCGGGAGGGAAAGACAGATGGAGGGACAGAGAGAGAGAGACAGAGATCGAAGGAGAGAGATCGAGTGACGGGGGGTGGGTTGGGGGGTGGTAGACAGGTGGAGGGACAGAGAGAGAGAGGCAGAGATGGAAGTAGAGAGAGGGAGGGATAGGGAGGGAAAGACAGATGGAGAGACAGAGAGACAGAGATAGAAGGAGAGAGAGGGAGTGACAGAGAGGGAAAGACAGATGGAGGGACAGAGAGGGGGAAGAGAGTTAGAGGGGGAAGAGAGATAGAGTGGGAGAGAGAGAGAGTTAGAGGGGGAGAGAGAGATAGAGGTGGAGAGAGAGAGATAGAGCGGGAGAGAGAGATAGAGCGGGGAGAGAGAGATAGAGTGGGGAGAGAGAGATAGAGCGGGGTGAGAGAGATAGAGCGGGGAGAGAGAGATAGAGCGGGGAGAGAGAGATAGTGGGGGGAGAGAGAGATAGTGGGGGGAGAGAGAGATAGTGGGGGGAGAGAGATATAGTGGGGGGAGAGAGAGATAGTGGGGGGAGATAGAGATAGTGGGGGGAGAGAGAGATAGTGGGGGTAGAGAGAGATAGTGGGGGTAGAGAGAGATAGTTGGGGTAGAGAGAGATAGTTGGGGTAGAGAGAGATAGTGGGAGGAGAGAGAGATAGAGGGAGGAGAGAGAGATAGAGAGGGGAGAGAGAGATAGAGGGGGGAGAGAGAGATAGAGGGGGGTGAGAGAGATCGAGGGGGTTGAGAGAGATCGAGGGGGGAGAGAGAGATAGAGGGGGGAGAGAGAGATAGAGAGGGGAGAGAGAGATAGAGGGGGAGAGAGGGAGATAGAGGGGGGAGAGGGAGATAGAGGGGGGAGAGGGAGATAGAGGGGGGAGAGGGTGATAGAGGCGGGAGAGGGTGATAGAGGCGGGAGAGGGAGATAGAGGGGAGAGAGGGAGATAGAGGGGGGAGAGGGAGATAGAGGGGGGAGAGGGAGATAGAGGGGGAGATAACAAACTTGGAGGAGATGCAAACAGTGTTGATGACATCAATCGACTTCAACAGGACATCGATAGGTGAGCAGAATGGGCAGACAAGTGGCAGAAGGAATTTAATACAGGGAAATGTGAAATGGGCAGAAAGGATAGGGAGAGGGAATACAGACATAATGGCCCAGTTCTAGGGAGTGTGCAGGGACAGAGAGACCTGGGGATACATGTACATACATCTTTGAAGGTGGCAGGACATATTGAGAAAGTAGTCAGCAAAGCATATGGGATCTTGGGCTTCATAAATAGAGATTTTGAGTACAAAAGCATGAAGGTTATGCTGAATGTTTATAAGCCTCTGGTTAGGCCACGACCAGAACACTGCATCCAATTCTGGTGACCACACTTTAGGAAGGATGTGAGAGTCCTTTGTAGGGAGCAGAGGGGATGGTGGATCCAGGGATGGGGGATTTTAGCAAAGTGGATTGGAAACAGCTACTTGAAGGTCAATCAGTGTCAGAGCAGTGAGAGTTACTGAGGGTTGATATCAAATATGTTCACACAAAGACAAACAGGGTGGGACTCCCAAATCTAGAGCCCCTTGGATGTCAAGGATCAAACCGGGTACGATAAGGCACAAGAGGGAAGCTTATGTCAGATACCGAGAGCTCAATACAACAGAAAGCTGAGAGGAGTGTAGAAAGTACAAGGGTGAAATTAAAAAGCAAATTAGGAGAGCAAAGAAATGGCCGGAAAATAATATTACCATTAAAAGCAAAGAAATCACAAAGATGTTTTATAAATACATGAAGAGCAAGAGGATAAATAAGGATAGAGTATTAGGGACCAAAAAGGGAATGTGTGTGTGGAGGTGGGAGATGTGGGTATGGTTCTTAATGAATACTTTGTCTCCCTCTTTATAAAAGAGGGGGAACGATGCAGATATTGTAGTTAAAGAGGAGGAGTGTGAAATATTGGATGGGATAAACAGAGTGAGAGGGAAATATTAAGGTGTTTGGCAACTTTGAAAGTGGATAAATGGTCAGGCCTGGATGCATTGGAACCAGTTCAGAGAAGGTTCACTCGGCTGATTCCTGGGATGAAGGGGTTGTCTTATGAGGAATGGTTGAACAGGTTGGGCCTATACTCATTGGACTTTAGAAGAATGAGAGGTGATCTTATTGAAACATACTAAATACTTAAAGGGATAGACAGGTTAGATGCAGGTAAGATGTCTCCTTTGGTTTGGGGGTCTAGAACCAGGGGACACAATTTCAAAATCAGGGGGAAGCCACTTAGGTCAGAGATGGGGAGAAATGTCTTTGCTCAGAGGGTTGTGAATCTTTGGAATTCTCTGCTCCAGTGGGCTGTGGAAGCTCAGTCTGGGAAAAAGGCATTGAAGTGGATGATCAGCCATGATCGTATTGAATGGCAGAGCAGGCTCGATGGGCTGAATGGCCTACTCCTGTTCCTATGTTCCCAAGCTGCTGAAATAGTTTCTCCCAAACTACCCCATCAGTTCCCCTTAATATCTCAACAGATTTGATCAAATCACCTTGATCCTCCTAAATTCCAGGCAATAAATCCCTAGTTTGTGTAATATCACCTCGTAATTTAACCCTTGGAGTCCAGTTATCATTCTGGTAAATCTACACTGCACTCAAATGGACATGGACCCCCCCAAAGTCTCTTTCAACCTCCAGTGTTTCTAGCTTTACACCATTTATAAAGTACTCTGTTCTAGTCTTTTTTTGCTGACATGGAAATCTAACGACCACAGTTTTGCCCATTTATTTAAGATATTAATATCTCTTTGTAATTTGATGCTTCCAGCTACACTGCTTACAATGCTGCCTATTTTTGTGTCATTGGTAAACTTGGGTATGTTGCATTCTACCACATCATCTTAAATCATTAATAAATACAGCAAAACTGAGACACACACGGGCTTTGCACTAGTAGACAGGAGTGAATCATTCCAACCAAGAGGGTTTTTAACTCCAGATTTATGTATTTTTAAAGAAAAAATAGAATTCAAATTCACAACAGCCCTGTGTGGGATTTCAACTCCTGCTTTTTCAATCATCAGCTCAGGCCTTCAAATTAAAACCCATAAAAAGAGATTCATTTTCCTACTGCTGATGTCTGACTGACTGAGGTTTTGTATATTGTTCCCTTCGCCTCTTCTTCCATGTGTTTGAAGTCTTTGAAGTTTGTCAGACATTGGTAAACTACTTCATGTGGTGTTGTGTAAATACCTTCAATTCTGTGTATCTGGAAGGGACACAATTCAAATTCTCACCTTATTGCATCAACTAAAACCTGCAGGTCCATTCAAACAACTCTATTTCCTGTCTCTGCAAAGACAGCTCACACTTCCACAATGCAGGAATGTCTGAATGGAAACAGCTTTTGACACATTTCCCAACACGTTTGCTAACACTTTTCAGGATGAAGCTAAATTCAACTGACAAGATTGCAAGCCCCAAATTGAATCTTTTAGATGTAAAAAGTGACACAAATGAAATTCCAGATCACTCTGTCGCTGCACCCATTTTAACATTGTACCATTTAGTTTATATCGCTTCTCCTCAGCTTTCCTTCCAAAATGCATCATTTGACATTTCTCAGCATTGAAGTTAACCTGCTATGTGTCTGACCATTTCACCAGACTGCCTCTATCCTCCTGAATTCTACTCCTATTCCCTTCACTGTTTATTACATTGCAAATGGCACAATGTTGAAGTTATGCCCTGTAAACCCAAGTCTAAGTAAGATAATCAGAGGGTTAGATAGGGTGGATGGTGAGAGTCTTTTTCCTCGGATGGTGATGGCAAACACGAGGGGACATAGCTTTAAGTTGAGGGGTGATAGATATAGGACAGATGTCAGAGGTAGTTTCTTTACTCAGAGAGTAGTAGGGGCGTTGAACGCCCTGCCTGCAACAGTCGTAGACTCGCCAACTTTAAGGGCATTTAAGTGGTCATTGGATGGACATATGGATGAAAATGGAATAGTGTAGGTCAGATGGTTTCACAGGTCGGCGCAACATCGAGGGCCGAAGGGCCTGTACTGCGCTGTAATGTTCTAAAAAAAAATTCTAAGTCATTCATATATCAATAAGATCAGTGGTCCTAATCAAAACCCCTGGGGAATACCACAATTTACACTGGATACAGTGAGTACAAAAGCCGAGAGGGTGTGCTGAACATTTATAAAGCTCTGGTCAGGTAACAGAGAGGGAGAGACTGGGATTCAGAGGGTAACGGAGAGGGAGAGACTGGGATTCAGAGGGGAACAGAGAGGGAGAGTCTGGGATTCAGAGGGTAACAGAGAGGGAGAGACTGGGATTCAGAGAGTAACAGAGAGGGAGAGTCTGGGATTCAGAGGGTAACGGAGAGGGAGAGACTGGGATTCAGAGAGTAACAGAGAGGGAGAGTCTGGGATTCAGAGGGTAACGGAGAGGGAGAGACTGGGATTCAGAGGGTAACGGAGAGGGAGAGACTGGGATTCAGAGAGTAACAGAGAGGGAGAGTCTGGGATTCAGAGGGTAACGGAGAGGGAGAGACTGGGATTCAGAGAGTAACAGAGAGGGAGAGTCTGGGATTCAGAGGGTAACGGAGAGGGAGAGACTGGGATTCAGAGGGTAACGGAGAGGGAGAGACTGGGATTCAGAGAGTAACAGAGAGGGAGAGTCTGGGATTCAGAGGGTAACGGAGAGGGAGAGACTGGGATTCAGAGGGTAACAGAGAGGGAGAGACTGGGATTCAGAGGGTAACAAAGGGAAAAATAGATTTGGCGAGGGCAACATAGAAATTTTCAGGCACTGAAAGCGGCCACTTGGCCCATTCTCTCTGTGCCAGCCGAAAAACGATCAACCTATTCTCATCCCACCTTACAGCATTTGGTCCGAGCTCTGCAGCTTACCGCACTTGAGGTGCCTATACAGACTCCTTCTGAATGAGTTGAGGGTCTCTGCCTCAACTACCCTTTCAGGCAGTGAGTTCCAGACCATCACGACCCTCTGGGTGAAAAAGATTTTCCTCAACTCCCCTCTAATTTTTCTACCAATCACTTTAAATCTATGCCCCCTCGTCACTGACCTTTCTGCTATGGTTCTCTGCCCTTCACCTCCACTCTATCCAGGACCCTCAACATTTTGTACATTTCAATCAGATCTCCCCTCAGCCTTCTCTGTTCCAAGGACAACAACCCCTGCCTATCCTCATAGCTACAATTCTCCAGTCCTGGCAACATCCTAGAAAATGGGAGAGAGACAAAGTCCCGTGTTCATAACACATGGATAAAGAGGTTAATCATCTGAGCTGTAACTCTGAGACAGAGACAGAGAGGGAGGGAGAGAGGGAGAAAGAGAGAGTGAGAGGGAGGGAGAGAGGGAGGGAGAGATGGTGTGGGGGAGGCACAAACTGAGACGTGGACAGAGGCAGCGAAAGAGAGAGAGAGGGAGAGACGGAGAGAGAGAGGCAGAGAGAGAGAGGCAGAGAGAGACAGAGAGAGAGGGAGGGAGAGATGGTGTGGGGGGAGACACAAACTGAGAGATTGACAGAGGCAGCGAAAGAGAGAGAGAGGGAGAGATGGAGAGAGAGAGGCAGAGAGAGAGAGGCAGAGAGAGAGAGACAGAGAGAGAGAGGCAGAGAGAGGGAGGCAGAGAGAGGGAGGCAGAGAGAGGGAGGCAGAGAGAGGGAGAGAGAGGCAGACAGAGAGCTAGAGAGAGACAGAGAGAGAGGGAGCGATGGTGTGAGGGAGGCACAAATTGAGACATGGACAGAGGTTGAGAAAGAGAGAGAGGTAGAGACACAGAGAGAGTGCTGGGGGAGAGACAGATAGAGAGTGAGAGAGGCACAGAGAGAGAAGACGACACAGAGAGGCAGACATAGAGAGGCAGACAGAGAGCTAGAGAGAGACAGAGAGCGGGAGAGATGGTGTGAGGGAGGCACAAATTGAGACGTGGACAGAGGTAGAGAGAGGGAGAGATCGAGCGAGAGAGAGAAAAAGAGAGAGAGGGAGAGCGAGAGAGAGAGAGGGGGTGGGAAAGACAGATAGCGAGGGACAGAGGCAGTGTGAGAGAGGCAGATTAGAAGGTAGCAAATGTAACCCCACTATTTACAAAAGGAAGGAGAGAGAAAATGGGGAACTAAAGACCTGTTCGTCTCACATCAGTCAAAGGGAAAATGTTCGAATCTGTAATAAAGGATGTGATAACAGGACACTTAAAGAGAGATTGCAGAGTGGTGGTGGGGGGGGGGCGCGGAGGTGGAGAGAGAAATGGGGGGAGAGAGATGGGGGAGAGTGCGTGAGTGAGACGGAGCAAAGGAGAGAGATACTAGGTTAGGTGGGACAATAAGCTGTGAGCAGAACACAAATAGACGACAAAGAGAGATGGTTTGGGATAGACAGCGATAAATGTCCCAGTGTTGTGGTGACATAAAATGGCCACTGAAAATGAACCTAAAATGGCTGACTGATGTGTGTGGATTTCCACAGATGAGAGGAGAGAGAGAGAGACAGACAGACAGAAAGAGAGACAAAGAGAGAGAGACAAAGAGGGAGACAGAGACCAAGACACAGAGAGTGATAGCAGGATATTTGTCGTCGGACAGAGGAAGAGGAGGAGGCCATTTGGCCCCTCAACCCTGTTCTGTCATTCAATGAGCTCATGGCTGATGTGTGATCTCAGTCCATGTACCTATCTTTGCCCCTTAATACCTTTGGTTAACAAAAATCTATCAAACTCAGATTTAAAAATTAACAAGTGTCTCAGCATCAATTGCTGATTGTGGAAGAGAGTTTCAAACTGATACCACACCTGGTGTGTTGAAGTGTTTCTTCATTTCACTCCTGAAAGGTTTTTAGACGAGGTTTATATTTTTAGACTATGCCCCCATGTTCTAGACTCTGCAGCCAGTGGGAATTGTTACTCTCTGTCCACCCTATCAGTTTCCCTTATTATCTTGAAAACAATCATCAAATCACACCTGAGCCTTCAAAATTCCAGGGATACAGAGTAAATCTCCAGCTACACTGTCCCATTAAATATTCCCAAGCCAAGCACAATGTTGGGTTTGACACAGAGTAAATTTCCCTCTGCGCTGTCCCATCACACACTCCCAGGGCAGGAACATCATGGGGTGGATACAGAGTGAATCTCACTCTACACTGTCCGATAGAGACAGACAGAGAGAGAGACAGAAAAAGAGAAACAGAGAGACATGGACTGACAGGGTGACTAAAAGAGATAGAAGGATATTTAACAGGGGATATTGGAAGAGGAGGATGCAATTTAACCCCACAACTCTTTTCCTGCATTCAATGTGATCTTGGCTGATCTGTGATGTAACTTACACCATATATCCTGCCTTTGCCCCTTATCTCTTAATACCTTTGGTTAACAAGAATCTATCAATCACAGGTTTAAAAATTAACCAATAAGCCAGCATGAAATTTCCACAAACAATATCATGAGGGTGTGATGGTTCCCACAGTGGAATAGCTGGCTGAATATTTAAAATGGAGGCTATTTCTTCTGGATCATCAAAAGTGTCCGCCTGGGCCCCAACCTCATCTACATTCCTCCCTCTCCCGATGTTTTTTTTTCTCTCCATACCGATCTCAAATATGTTTGTGCACACAGCAGTGAAGGATTAAATCAAATTAATATATCTTACATTATCCTCGTCATCCAACTCAACAATCTCGCTCTCTCTCCAAGTTTGTCCCTCTCCACAGCCCTCTCGATGGAGTGACGGCAGGAAGGACAGATGGAGGGATAGAGAGAGAAACAGATAGAGAAGGACCGAGAGGGATTGACAGAGAGGGAAAGACAGATGGAGAGACAGAGAAAGAAGGAGAGAGAGGGAGTGACAGAGAGGGAAAGACAGATGGAGGGACAGAGAGAGAGACAGAGATAGAAGGAGAGAGAGTGAGAGTCAGGTAGGAAAAGACAGATGGAAATACAGAGAGAGAAAGAGAGAGAAGGAGAGAGAGGCAGTGTCAGGGAGGGAAAGACAAATGGAGGGACAGAGAGAGAGAGACAGGGAGAGAGATGGAGTGACAGGCAGGGAAGGACAGATGGAGGGATAGAGAGAGAGAGAGATAGAGATAGAAGGAGAGAGAGGGAGTGACTGGGAAGGAAAGACAGATGGAGAGAGTGAGAGAGAGGGACAGAGATAGAAGGAGAGAGATGGAGAAACAGACAGGGAAAGACAGATGGAGGGACAGAGAGAGAGAGAGACAGAGAGAGGCAGAGACAGAGAGAGAAGGAGAGAGTGGGAGAGACAGAGATGGAAAGACAGATGGAGGGACAGAGTGTGAGACAGTGAGAGAAGGAGAGAGAGGGAGAGACAGAGATTGAAAGAGAGAGAGGGAGTGACTGGGAGGGAAAGAGAGATGGAGAGATAGAGAGAGAGACAGAGATAGAAGGAGAGAGATGGAGAGACAGAGATGGAAAGACAGATGGAGGGACAGAGAGAGAGAGAAGGAGAGTGGGAGTGACAGAGATGGAAAGTCATATGGGGGAACAGAGAGAGAGACAGAGAGAGAATGAGAGAGTGGGAGCGACTGAGAGAGAAAGACAGATGGAGGGACAGAGAGAGAGACAGAGATAGAAGGAGAGAGAGGGAGTGACAGGGAGGGACGGACAGATGGAGGGATAGAGAGAGAGAGGCTGAGATAGAAGGAGAGATTGGGAGACAGAGAGGGAAAGGCAGTTGGAAAGACAGAGAGAGCGAGAGAGAGACAGAGAGAGCGAGAGAGGGGCAGAGATGGAAGGAGAGAGAGGGAGTGACAGGGAGGGAAAGACAGATGGAAAGACAGAGAGAGAGAGACAGAGATAGAAGGAGAGAGAGAGGGAGTGATGGGGGGGGAGACTGATGGAGGGACAGAGGGAGAGTGGCAGAGATGGAAGGAGAGATAGGGAGTGACAGGGAGGGAAAGACAGATGGCGGGATAGAGAGAGAGACAGAGAGAGAGAGAGACAGAGACAGAGATAGAAGGAGAGAGATGGAGTGACGGTGTGGTGGGGGGTGGTGGGGTAGACATGTGGAGGGACAGAGAGAGAGAGGCAGAGATGGAAGTAGAGAGAGGGAGAGACAGAGAGGGAAAGACAGATGGAGGGACAGAGAGGGAGACAGAGGGAATGGCAGAGACAGAGAGAAGGAGAGTGGGAGTGACAGAGATAGGAGGAGAGTGAGCGAGTGTCAGGGAGGGAAAGACAGATGGAGGGACAGAGAAAGAGACAGAGATGGAAGGAGAGAGAGGGAGTGACAGAGAGTGAAAGACAGATGGAGGGACAGGGAGAGAGAGACAGAGAGAGAAGGAGGGAGAGGGAGAGACAGAGAGGGAAAGACAAATGGAGAGACAGAGATAGAAGGAGAGAGAGGGAGAGACAGAGAAGGAAAAACAGATGGAGAGACAGAGAGAGGGAGACAAAGAGAGAGAGAGCGTGGGAGAGATGGTGTAAGGGAGGCACAAATGGAGTCATGGAAAGAGACAGAGAGAGAGAGAGAGATAGTTGGAGAGAGAGAGAGTGACAGAGAGGGAAAGACAGATGGAGGGACAGAGAGAGAGACAGAGAGAGAGAGACAGAGAGAGTGTGAGACAGAGTGAGTGGGAGAGATGGTGTAAGGGAGGCACAAATGGAGTCATGGAAAGAGACAGAGAGAGAGACAGAGAGAGATGTAAACAGAGTCATGGACAGAGGGTAAGAAAGAGAGATAGGGAGAGACAAAGTAAAAGGAGAGAGAGAGAGAGATGGAGAGGCAGAGAGAGGGATGGCGAGATGGTGTGAGAGAGACAGAGGCATGGACAGAGGCAGAGAGAGAGAGAGGGAGAGACAGTGAGAGACAGAGAGAGCCAGAGAGAGAGAAAGAAACAGAGAGGGAGGGAGAGAGAGACAGAGAGGGAGAGACTGGGATTCAGAGGGTAACGGAGAGGGAGAGACTGGGATTCCGAGGATAACGGAGAGGGAGAGACTGGGATTCAGAGGGTAACGGAGAGGGAGAGACTGGGATTCAGAGGGTAACGGAGAGGGAGAGACTGGGATTCAGAGGGTAACGGAGAGGGAGAGACTGTGATTCAGAGGGTAACAGAGAGGGAGAGACTGGGATTCAGAGGGTAATGGAGAGGGAGAGACTGGGATTCAGAGGGTAATGGAGAGGGAGAGACTGGGATTCAGAGGGTAACGGAGAGGGAGAGACTGGGATTCAGAGGGTAACGGAGAGGGAGAGACTGTGATTCAGAGGGTAACAGAGGGAGAAGTAGAGATGAAGAGTGAAGATGGGAGAAAGACAAAGTCCAGTGTTTGTAACACATGGATAAAGAGGAACAGAGAGGTGAGACAGGGCTTGAGAGAGTAAAAGACAGAGGAAGGAGAGATAGAGATGGAGAGATTACCAGGAACATAAATCTCCAGCAGTCTCATCATGCTGATCACTCCTTTTCTCTGGATGTGGCAGGATTGCAGAGCTTAGATCTGATCCGTTGGTTATGGGATCGCTTAGCTCTGTCTATCGCATGCTGCTGACGCAGTTTGGCACGCAGATAGTCCTGGGTTGTAGCTTCACCAGGTTGACACCTCATTTTCAGGTATGCCTGGTGCTGCTCCTGGCATGCCCTCCTGCACACTTCACTGAACCGGGGTTGGTCTCCTGGCTTGATGGTAATGGTAGAGTGGGGGATATGCCGGGCCATGAGGTTACAGATTGTCTTTCTTTCTGTCTGTCTGTCTGTCTCTCGTTCCCTCCTCTCTCAGAACATCAGTCAGCCATTTTAGGTTTGTTCACGGTGGCCATTTTATGTTACAGCAGCACTGGGACATTTATTTCAGAGACTGACTCCTCACTAATGCAAGGTTAGTGCTTTAACCGTGACAGAGAAACGGGTCCTGGGGTTCGGTTGAATGTAGCTTCTCATCCCGAAAAGTGTTAGCAAACGTGTTTTTCAAATCAATTCCGCAACAACCTCAACAGGAGGAAAAACACCAACAAATGCAACAACCACCTCAACAGGAGGAAAAACACCAACAAATGCAACAACAACCTCAACAGGAGAAAAAACACCAACAAATGCAACAACCACCTCAACAGGAGAAAAAACACCAACAAATGCAACAACAACCTCAACAGGAGAAAAAACACCAACAAATGCAACAACAACCTCAACAGGAGATAAAAACACCAACAAATGCAACAATTTCAACAGGAAAAGAACAGCTTCCCGAGGACTAAAAAAACCTAACAAATACAACAACTTCAGTAGGAGAAAAGCCACTAACAAATTCAACATCATCAGAAGGGGAAAACACACCGATAAATAGGGCAGTGGCACAAGCTGTTGGAGGGACAGGACATGGTTTACGAAGGGACAGAGTATCTGATCACACCCGGGATGGTGGAATTGAGTATTTATTAAATGGTAAGAGATTAGAAAGCGTAGATGTACAAAGCGACCTGGGTGTCCCCGTCAATAAGTCACTGAAAACTAACATGCAGGTGCAGAATGCAATTCAGAAGGCTAATGGGATGTTAGTCTTTATCACAAGAGGATTTGAGTACAGGAGTAGTGAAGTCTTGCTTCAATCACATAGAACCTTGGTTGGATCGCACCTGGAGTACTGTGTGCAGTTTTGGTCCCCTTACCTTAGGAAGGATATTATTGCCAGAGAGGGAGTGCAATGAAGGTTCACCAGACTTGTTCCCGGGATGACGGGACTGTCCTATGGTGAGAGATTGGGGAAACTGAGACACAGAGAGAGAGATAGAGACAGGGAGAGGCAGAGAGACAGAGGCAGAGAGAGAGAAATGGTGTGAGAGAGACACAAACAGAGTCATGGACAGAGAGAGAGAGGAGCGACAGAGAGAGAGAGCAACAGACAGAGAGACACAAAGAGAGAGAGAAACAGAGAGAGAGAGACAGGAAGAGGTAGAGAGAGAGAGGGAGCAATAGAGCAAGAGAGAGAAAAAGACAGAGAGGGAGAGATAGCGAGAGAGAGACGGGGGTAAGACAGATAGCGAGGGACAGAGGCAGTGTGAGAGAGGCAGATTAGAAGGTAGCAAATGTAACCCCACTATTTACAAAAGGAAGGAGAGAGAAAATGGGGAACTAAAGACCTGTTCGTCTAACATCAGTCATTGGGAAAATGCTCGAATCTATAATAAAGGATGTGATAACAGGACACTTAAAGAGAGATTGCAGGGGGTGGGGGGAGAGAGAAATGGGGAGAGAGAGAAATGGGGGGGAGTGAGATGGGGGAGAGTGTGTGAGTGAGACGGAGCAAAGGAGAGAGATACTAGGTTAGGTGGGACAATAAGCTGTGAGGAGAACACAAATAGACTACAAAGAGAGATGGTTTGGGATAGACAGCGATAAATGTCCTAGTGTTGTGGTAACATAAAATGGCCACTGAAAATGAACCTAAAATGGCTGACTGATGTGTGTGGATTTCCACAGATGAGAGGAGAGAGAGACAGAGAGACAGAAAGAGAGACAAAGAGGGAGACAGAGACCAAGACACAGAGAGTGATAGCAGGATACTTGTCGTAGGACAGAGGAAGAGGAGGAGGCCATTTGGCCCCTCAACCTTGTTCTGTCATTCAATGAGCTCCTGGCTGATGTGTGATCTAACTCCATGTACCGATCTTTGTCCCTTAATACCTTTGGTTAACAAAAATCTATCAAACTCAGATTTAAAAATTAACAAGTGTCTTAGCATCAATTGCTGATTGTGGAAGAGAGTTTCAAACTGATACCACACCTGGTGTGTTGAAGTGTTTCTTCATTTCACTCCTGAAAGGTTTTTAGACTAGGTTTATATTTTTAGACTATGCCCCCATGTTCTAGACTCTGCAGCCAGTGGGAATTGTTACTCTCTGTCCACCCTATCAGTTTCCCTTATTATCTTGAAAACAATCATCAAATCACACCTGAGCCTTCAAAATTCCAGGGATACAGAGTAAATCTCCAGCTACACTGTCCCATTAAATATTCCCAAGCCAAGCACAAGGTTGGGTTTGACACAGAGTAAATTTCCCTCTGCGCTGTCCCATCACACACTCCCAGGGCAGGGACATCATGGGGTGGATACAGAGTGAATCTCACTCTACACTGTCTGATAGAGACAGACAGAGAGAGAGACAGAAAGAGAGAAACAGAGAGACATGGACTGACAGGGTGACTAAAAGAGATGGAAGTATACTTCACAGGGGATATTGGAAGAGGAAGGTGCAATTCAACCACACAGCCCTGTTCCGGCATCAAATGTGATCTTGGCTGATCTGTGATGTAACTTACACCATATATCCTGCCTTTGCCCCTTATCTCTTAATACCTTTGGTTAACAAGAATCTATCAATCACAGATTTAAAAATTAACCAATATGCCAGCAAGAAATTTGCACAACCAATATCATGAGGGTGCGATGGCTCCCACAGTGGAATAGCTTGCTGGATGTTTAAAATGGAGACTGTTCCTTCTGGATCATCAAACGTATCTGCCTGGGCCCCAACTTCAACTTCATTTCCCCATCTCCCGATGTTTTTTTCTCTCCATATCTATCTCTTATATGTTTGTGTCCACAGCAGTGAAGGATTACATCAAATTAATATATCTTACATTATCCTTTTCATCCACCTCAACAATCTCTCTCTCTCCAATTTTGTCCCTCTCTACAGCCCTCTCTCTGCCTTCATATCTAACCCTCTCTCCCTCTGTCTCTCTCCTAATGCCAGAGATAGCAGGAGGGAGAGACAGTGAGAGAATGTTGAAGGAACTGTACTCTGTTCCTAAGCTGTGCTGAACCTGCTCTGGGAGTGTTTGATGGGCTACATTAATCGGCCGTGTACAGTCCTGTATCAGGCTGTGAAGAAACACAGCTTGTTCAGTGTACAACGGGTCAAAGGGAACGATTCACTCCTGTCTGCTACTGGGAAGAGAGACTGACCTTAACATCAAGGCAGCGTTTGACCGAGTGTGACATCGAGGAGCCCGAGTAAAACTGAAGTCAGTGGGAATCCGCTGGTTGGACTCATACCGAGCACAAAGGAAGATGGTTGTGGTTGTTGGAGGTCAATCATCTCAGTCCCAGGACATCACTGCAGGAGTTCCTCAGGGTAGTGTCCGAGGCTCAACCATCTTCAGCTGAGATCCCAGGAGAGAATGCTGGAAATACTGAGCAGGTCAGGCAGCATCTGTGGAGAGAGAAACAGAGTTAGTGATTCAGCTCGATGCTTTCCAGATTTCCAGCATCCGCAGTATTTTGCCTCAGATAATGAAGCAATCCAGAGCCACATGCACCAAGACCCGGACAACATTCAGGTTTGGGCCGACCAGTGACAAGTAACATTCACGTCACACAAGTGCCAGACAATGACCATCTGCAACATGAGAGAATCCAACCACCTCCCCTTGGCATTCAAAGCATTATCCCATCGCTGAATCCCCCAGCGTCAACATCCTGGGGAAACATTGACATCAAACTTAACTGAACGAAACACATCAATAGTTTCTTCACCATCTCTCTGGGACAGAGAGACACAGATAAAGAATGTGAGTAAGCTTTGACAGAACCTCAGTTAATTGTTCCAACCATTGTTAATGATAGAAATCAAGGATTATATTAGAGCAAAGGAAGAGGCAGAGAATGTTAGCCCCTTTATAACTATATCCTTTAGTTTAGATTGCCTCTCCTCCTTCTTCCTACCTGTGGAGGTGGGAGATGTGGGCATGGTTCTTAATGAATTCTCTGTGTCCGTCTTTATAAAAGAGTGGGAACGATACAGAGATTGTAGTTAAAGAGGAGGAGTGTGAAATATTGGATGGGATAAACAGAGTGAGGGGGGAAATATGAAGGTGTTTGGCAGCTTTGAAAGTGGATAAATGGTCAGGCCTGGATGCATTGGAATCAGTTCAGAGAAGGTTCACTCGGCTGATTCCTGGGATGAAGGGGTTATCTTTGAGGAATGGTGGAACAGGTTGGGCCTATACTCATTGGAGTTTAGAAGAATGAGAGGTGATCTTATTGAAACATACAAGATTCTGAGGGGACTTTACAGGGCGGATGCTGGGAGGATGTTCCCCTTGTGGGGAAGTCTCGATCTAGGGGGCAGGTACACTGTGGGGTTTGATACAGAGTAAAGCTGCCTCTGTATATGCCTCTCTTTCTCCTCCTCCATCCAGATGGAGAGAGTAACAGTGAGAAAGAACAGGGATAGATATGGAGAATAAGAGAGAGAGGGAAGGATTGCAATGGGGAGAGAGTACCAGAGAGAAAGAGGAAGAGATTGGGATGGAGAGTGTCAGTCAATGTTCCTGCAAATCTGCGTGCAGCAGCCTCAAATGTCCCACGCAGATCCTGTTCCACAATAAATAGCACACGTCTTCAAAGATTCTTCAAAGATTTCAAGGGAGAGCTCACGTTAAAAAAACTGGGCACGCACAACATCTAAATTTTCACGGGAACATTGGAGCCAACTGCGGAATACATGTTTCTTACCAGCCTGCATAAGGAAGTGTAACCTCTGCAGATGCGGTGAAACCAAAAGCAGCTGACTTCAAATGGCAAACTGATGCATGTGGAGCTTTACAAAGGGTCTGAGAGAGGAGAGAGAAACAGACATAGACACACACAGACACACAGAAACAAACACACAGAAACACACACACAGAAACACACACACAGAAACACACACACAGAAACACACACACAGAAACACAGACACACACACACACACACAAACACACAGAAACACACACACACACACAGAGAAACACACAGAAACACACACACACAGAAACACACACACACACAGAAACACACACACACAGAAACACACACACACAGAAACACACACAGACACAGAAACACACAGAGACAGAAACACACACACAGAAACACACACACACAGAAACACACACAGACACAGAAACACACAGAGACAGAAACACACACACAGAAACACACACACAGAAACACACACACACAGAAACACACACACACAGAAACACACACACACAGAAACACACACAGACACAGAAACACACAGAGACAGAAACACACACACAGAAACACACACAGAAACACACACACACAGAAACACACACACAGAAACACACACACACAGAAACACACACACAGAAACACACACACACAGAAACACACACACACAGAAACACACACACAGAAACACACACACACAGAAACACACACACAGAAACACACACACAGAAACACACACACAGAAACACACACACACACACAGAAACACACACAGAAACACACACACACACACACAGAAACACACACACACACACAGAAACACACACACACACACACAGAAACAGAGTGCCTCAGGGACAGAGCGCGAAAGAAGAATATTTCAATTTTCAAAAGGAATTTGATGAGATCAACCTTCGATTTAAAAATGACAATTGATTTTGCATCAATGTTTGCGTGCAGAAGACACGTTCCAAACTACTACCACCTTTAGCCTGGAGTGGCGGATTTTTACTCAGAGGGTTGTGAATCTTTGGAATTCTCTACCCCAGTGGGCTGTGGAAACTCAGTCTGGGAAAAAGGCATTGAAGTGGATGATCAGCCAGGATCGTATTGAATGGCGGAGCAGGCTCGATGGGCTGAATGGCCTACTCCTGTTCCTATGTTCCCAAGCTGCTGAAATAGTTTCTCCCAAACTACCCCATCAGTTCCCCTTAATATCTCAACAGCTTTGAACAAATTACCTTGATCCTCCTAAATTCCAGGCAATATATCCCTAGTTTGTGTAATATCACCTCGTAATTTAACCCTTGGAGTCCAGTTATCATTCTGGTAAATCTACACTGCACTCAAATGGACATGGACCCCCCAAAGTCTCTTTGAACCTCCAGTATTTCTAGCTTTACACCATTTATAAAGTACTCTGTTCTAGTCTTTTTTTGCTGACATGGAAATCTAACTGCCACAGTTTTGCCCATCTCTTTAAGATATTAATATCTCTTTGCAATGTTCTGCTTCCAGCTACACTGCTTACAATGCTGCCTATTTTTGTGTCATTGGTAAACTTGGGTATGTTGCATTCTACCACAACATCTTAAATTGTTAACAAATACAGCAAACTGAGACACACACAGGCTTTGCACCAGTAGACAGGAGTGAATCATTCCAACCTAGAGGCTTTTTAACTCCAGATTTATGTTTTTTTAAAGAAAAAATAGAATTCAAATTCACAACAGCCCAGCGTGGGATTTGAACTCCTACTTTTTCAATCATCAGCTCAGGCCTTCAAATTAAAACCCATAAAAAGAGATTCATTTTCCTCCTGCTGATGTCTGACGGTCTCAGGTTTTGTATATTGTTCCCTTCGCCTCTTCTTCCATGTGTTTGAAGTCTTTGAAGTTTGTCAGACATTGGTAAACTACTTCATGTGGTGTTCTGTAAATACCTTCAATTCTGTGTATCTGGAAGGGACACAATTCAAATTCTCACCTTATTGCATCAACCAAAACCTGCAGGTCCATTCAAACAACTCTATTTCCTGTCTCTGCAAAGACAGCTCACACTTCCACAATGCAGGAATGTCTGAATGGAAACAGCTTTTGACACATTTCCCAACACGTTTGCTAACACTTTTCAGGATGAAGCTAAATTCAACTTAGAGATTGCAAGCCCCAAATTGAATCTTTTAGATGTAAAAAGTGACACAAATGAAATCCCAGATCTCTCTGTCCCTGCACCCATTTTAACATTGTACCATTTAGTTTATATCGCTTCTCCTCAGTCTTCCTTCCAAAATGCATCATTTTACATTTCTCAGCATTGAAGTTAACCTGCTATGTGTCTGACCATTTCACCAGACTGCCTCTATCCTCCTGAAGTCTACTCCTATTCCCTTCACTGTTTCTTACATTGCAGATGGCACAATGTTGAAGTTATGCCCTGTTTACCCCAGTCTAAGTCATTCATATATCAATAAGATCAGTGGTCCTAATCAAAACCCCTGGGGAATACCACAATTTACACTGTATACAGTGAGTACTAAAGCCGAGAGGGTGCGCTGAACATTTATAAAGCTCTGGTCAGGTAACAGAGAGGGAGAGACTGGGATTCAGAGGGTAACGGAGAGGGAGAGACTGGGACTCAGAGGGTAAGAGAGAGGGAGAGACTGGGATTCAGAGGGTAACGGAGAGGGAGAGACTGGGACTCAGAGGGTAAATGAGAGGGAGAGACTGGGACTCAGAGGGTAAGAGAGAGGGAGAGACTGGGATTCAGACGGAAACAGAGAGGGAGAGACTGGGATTCAGACGGTAACAGAGAGGGAGAGTCTGGGATTCAGAGGGTAACAGAGAGGGAGAGTCTGGGATTCAGAGGGAAACAGAGAGGGAGAGACTGGGATTCAGACGGTAACAGAGAGGGAGAGTCTGGGATTCACAGGGTAACAGAGAGGGAGAGTCTGGGACTCAGAGGGTAAGAGAGAGGGAGAGACTGGGATTCACAGGGTAACAGAGAGGGAGATTCTGGGATTCAGAGGGAAACATGGAGGGAGAGACTGGGATTCAGAGAGTAACAGAGGGGGAGAGAATGGGATTCAGAGGGTAACGGAGAGGGAGAGACTGGGATTCAGAGGGTAACAGAGAGGGAGAGACTGGGATTCAGAGGGTAACAGAGAGCAAGAGACTGGGATTCAGAGGGTAACAGAGAGGGAGAGACTGGAATTCAGAGGGTAACAGAGAGCGAGAGACTGGGATTCAGAGGGTAACAGAGAGGGAGATTCTGTGATTCAGAGGGAAACATGGAGGGAGAGACTGGGATTCAGAGAGTAACAGAGGGGGAGAGAATGGGATTCAGAGGGTAACGGAGAGGGAGAGACTGGGATTCAGAGGGTAACAGAGAGGGAGAGACTGGGATTCAGAGGGTAACAGAGAGCGAGAGACTGGGATTCAGAGGGTAACAGAGAGGGAGAGACTGGAATTCAGAGGGTAACAGAGAGGGAGAGTCTGGGATTCAGAGGGTAACAGAGAGGGAGAGACTGGGATTCAGAGGGTAACAGAGAGGGAGAGACTGGGATTCAGAGAGTAACAGAGAGGGAGAGACTGGGATTCAGAGGGTAACAGAGGGAAAAATAGAGTTGGCGAGGGCAACATAGAAATTTTAAGGCACAGAAAGCGGCCACTTGGCCCATCCTCTCTGTGCCAGCCGAAAACGATCAACCTATTCTAATCCCACCTTCCAGCATTTGGTCTGAGCTCTGCAGCTTACCGCACTTGAGGTGCCGATCCAGACTCCTTCTGAATGAGTTGAGGGTCTCTGCCTCAACTACCCTTTCAGGCAGTGAGTTCCAGACCATCGCGACCCTCTGGGTGAAAAAGATTTTCCTCAACTCCCCTCTAATTTTTCTGCCAATCACTTTAAATCTATGCCCCCTCGTCACTGACCTTTCTGCTATGGTTCTCTGCCCTTCACCTCCACTCTATCCAGGACCCTCAACATTTTGTACATTTCAATCAGATCTCCCCTCGGCCTTCGCTTTTCCAAGGACAACAACCCCTGCCTATCCTCATAGCTACAATTCTCCAGTCCTGGCAACATCCTAGACAATGGGAGAGAGACAAAGTCCCGTGTTCATAACACATGGATAAAGAGGTTAATCATCTGAGCTGTAACTCTGAGATAGAGACAGAGAGAGAGAAGGAGGGAGAGAGTGAGGGAGAGAGGGAGGGAGAGAGGGAGTGAGAGAGGGAGGGAGAGAGGGAGGGAGAGAGGGAGGGAGAGAGGGAGAATGAGAGAGAGAGAGGGAGGGAGAAAGGGAGGGAGAGAGGGAGTGAGAGAGGGAGGGAGAGAGGGAGGGAGAGAGGGAGGGAGAGATAGTGTGGGGGAGACACAAACTGAGACGTGGACAGAGGCAGCGAGAGAGAGGGAGAGATAGAGAGGGAGAGGCTGAAGAGAGAGAGGCAGAGAGAGAGATAGAGAGAGACAGAGAGGGAGCGATGGTGTGAGGGAGGCACAAATTGAGACATGGACAGAGGTTGAGAAAGAGAGAGAGGGAGAGACAGAGAGAGAGAGCTGGGGGAGAGACAGATAGAGAGTGAGAGAGGCACAGAGAGAGAAGGAGACACAGTGAGGCAGACATAGAGAGGCAGACAGAGAGCTAGAGAGAGACAGAGAGAGAGGGAGAGATGGTGTGAGGGAGGCACAAATTGAGACATGGACAGAGGTAGAGAGAGAGAGGGAGAGATAGAGCGAGAGAGAGAAAAAGACAGAGAGGGATAGATAGCGAGAGAGAGAGGGGGTAAGACAGATAGCGAGGGACAGAGGCAGTGTGGGAGAGGCAGTGTGAGAGAGGCAGATTAGAAGGTAGCAAATGTAACCCCACTATTTACAAAAGGAAGGAGAGAGAAAATGGGGAACTAAAGACCTGTTCGTCTAACATCAGTCATTGGGAAAATGGTCGAATCTGTAATAAAGGATGTGATAACAGGACACTTAAAGAGAGATTGCGGGGGGGTGGGGGGGAGAGAGAGAAATGGGGGGAGAGAGAAATGGGGGGGGAGAGAGAGGGGGGAGAGTGCGTGAGTGAGACGGAGCAAAGGAGAGAGATACTAGGTTAGGTGGGACAATAAGCTGTGAGGAGGACACAAATAGACTACAAAGAGAGATGGTTTGGGATAGACAGCGATAAATGTCCCAGTGTTGTGGGAACATAAAATGGCCACTGAAAATGAACCTAAAATGGCTGACTGATGTGTGTGGATTTCCACAGATGAGAGGAGAGAGAGAGAGACATACTGACAGACAGACAGAAAGAGAGACAAAGAGGGAGACAGAGACCAAGACACAGAGAGTGATCGCAGGATATTGGGCGTAGGACAGAGGAAGAGGAGGAGGCCATTTGGCCCCTCAACCCTGTTCTGTCATTCAATGAGCTCATGGCTGATGTATGATCTAACTCCATGTACCTATCTTTGTCCCTTAATACCTTTGGTTAACAAAAATCTATCAAACTCAGATTTAAAAATTAACAAGTGTCTCAGCATCAATTGCTGATTGTGGAAGAGAGTTCCAAACTGATACCACACCTGGTGTGTTGAAGTGTTTCTTCATTTCACTCCTGAAAGGTTTTTAGACTAGGTTTATATTTTTAGACTATGCCCCCATGTTCTAGACTCTGCAGCCAGTGGGAATTGTTACTCTCTGTCTACCCTATCAGTTTCCCTTATTATCTTGAAAACAATCATCAAATCACACCTGAGCCTTCAAAATTCCAGGGATACAGAGTAAATCTCCAGCTGCACTGTCCCATTAAATATTCCCAAGCCAAGCACAATGTTGGGTTTGACACAGAGTAAATTTCCCTCGACACTGTCCCATCACACACTCCCAGGGCAGGAACATCATGGGGTGGATACAGAGTGAATCTCACTCTACACTGTCCGAAACAGACAGAGAGAGAGAGAGAATGAGAGAAATAGAGGGAGACACAGACAGACAGGGTGTGTGAGAGTGAAAGAAGGATATAAAACATCAGACATAGGAAGATGAGGAGGCAATTTAACCCCTCGACCCTGTTCCAGCATTCAGTGAGATCAGGGCTGATCTGTGATCTAACTAACACCATATATCCCACCTTTGCCCTTTATCTCTTAATACCTTTGGTTAACAAGAATCTATCAATCACAGGTTTAAAAATTAACCAATAAGCCAGCATGAAATTTCCACAAACAATATCATGAGGGTGTGATGGTTCCCACAGTGGAATAGCTGGCTGAATATTTATAATGGAGGCTATTCCTTCTGGATCATCAAAAGTGTCCGCCTGGGCCCCAACTTTACTGCATTCCTCCCTCTCCCGATGTTCGTTTTCTCTCCATACCTATCTCAAATATGTTTGTGTACACAGCAGTGAAGGATTAAATCAAGTTAATATATCTTACATTATCCTCTTCATCCAACTCAACATTCTCTCTCTCTCTCCAAGTTTGTCCCTCTCTACGGCCCTCTCTATGCCTTCATATCTAACCCTCCGTCCCTCTGTCTCTCTCCCAGTGTCAGTGATAGCAGAGAGAGAGACAGAGATAGAAGGAGAGGGAGGGAGTGACAGAGAGGGAAAGACAGATGGAGGGGCAGAGTGAGAGAAAGAGAGAGGAGAGAGATGGAGTGACAGTGAGGGAAGGACAGATGGAGAGACAGAGAGAGAGAGAGACAGAGATAGAAATAGAAAGACAGAGAGGGAGTGACAGAGATAGAAGGAGAGGGAGGGAGTGACAGAGAGGGAAAGACAGATGGAGGGACAGAGTGAGAGACAGAGAGAGGAGAGAGATGGAGTGACAGTGAGGGAAGGACAGATGGAGAGACAGAGAGAGAGAGAGACAGAGATAGAAATAGAAAGACAGAGAGGGAGTGACAGAGATAGAAGGAGAGGGAGGGAGTGACAGAGAGGGAAAGACAGATGGAGGGACAGAGTGAGAGACAGAGAGAGGAGAGAGATGGAGTGACAGTGAGGGAAGGACAGATGGAGAGACAGAGAGAGAGAGACAGAGATAGAAATAGAAAGACAGAGAGGGAGTGACAGAGATAGAAGGAGAGGGAGGGAGTGACAGAGAGGGAAAGACAGATGGAGGGACAGAGTGAGAGACAGAGAGAGGAGAGAGATGGAGTGACAGTGAAGGAAGGACAGATGGAGGGATAGAGAGAGAGAGAGACAGAGATAGAAGGAGAGAGATGGAGTGATGGGGGTGGGTGGGAAGACAGATGGAGAGACCAAGAGAGAGACAGAGAGAGATGGAGAGAGATGGAGTGACAGGAAGGGAAGGACCGATGGACAGGTGGAGGGATGGAGAGAGAGAGAGACAGAGACAGAAGGAGAGAGAGGGAGAGACAGAGAGGGAAAGACAGATGGAGGGACAGAGAGAGAGACAGAGAGAGAGACAGAGAGAGAGAGAGAAGGAGAGATTGGGAGAGACAGAGAGGGAAAGGCAGTTGGAGAGACAGAGAGAAAGAGAGAGGGGCAGAGATGGAAGGAGAGAGGGGGAGTGACAAGGAGGGAAAGACAGATGGAAAGACAGAGAGGGAGAGACAGTGATAGAAGGAGAGAGAGGGAGAGACAGAGAGGCAAAGACAGATGGAGGGACAGAGAGAGAGACAGAGAGAGAGGCAGAGAGAGAGAGAGAAGGAGTGTTTGGGAGAGACAGAGAGGGAAAGGCATTTGGAGAGACAGAGAGAGAAGGAGAGAGAGGGAGTGTCAGGGAGGGAAGGACGGATGGACAGCTGGAGGGATTGAGAGAGAGAGACAGAGATAGAAGGAGAGAGAGGGAGAGACAGAGAGGGAAAGGCAGATGGAGGGACAGAGAGAGAGACTGATAGGCAGAGAACGAGAGAGAAGGAGAGATTGGGAGAGACAGAGAGGGAAAGGCAGATGGAGGGACAGAGAGAGAGACTGATAGGCAGAGAACGAGAGAGAAGGAGAGATTGGGAGAGACAGAGAGGGAAAGGCAGATGGAGGGACAGAGAGAGAGAGACAGAGAGATGGAGGGAGAGTGAGGGAGTGACAGGGAGGGAAAGACAGATGGAAAGACAGAGGGAGAGAGACAGTGAAAGAAGTAGAGAGAGGGTGAGACAGATAGGGAAAGACAGATGGAGAGACAGCGAGAGAGGCAGAGATGGAAGTAGCGAGAGGGAGTGATGGGGAGGGAAAGACAGATGGAGAGACAGATGGAGAGACAGTGATGGAAGGAGAGAGAGGGAGAGACAGAGATTGAAGGAGAGAGAGGGAGTGACTGGGAGGGAAAGAGAGATGGAGAGATAGAGAGAGACAGAGAGGGAAAGACAGATGGAGGGACAGAGAGAGAGACAGAGACAGAGAGAAAAGGAGAGGTTGGGAGAGACAGAGAGGGAAAGGCAGTTGGAGACAGAGAGAGAGCGAGGGGCAGAGATGGAAGGAGAGAGAGGGAGTGACAGGGAGGGAATGACAGATGGAAAGACAGAGAGAGGGAGACAGTGGTAGAAGGAGAGAGAGGGAGAGACAGGGAGGGAAAGACAGATGGATGGACAGAGAGAGAGACAGAGAGAGAAGGAGAGAGAGGGAGTGTCAGGCAGGGAAGGATGGATGGACAGATGGAGGGATTGACAGAGAGAAAGAGATGGAAGGAGAGAGAGGGAGAGACAGAGAGGGAAAGACAGATGGAGGGACAGAGAGAGAGGCAGAGACAGAGAGAGAAGGAAAGATTGGGAGAGGCAGAGAGGGAAAGGCAGATGGAGGGACAGAGAGAGAGAGAGAGAGGCAGAGATGGAAGGAGAATGAGGGAGTGACAGGGAGGGAAAGACAGATGGAAAGACAGAGGGAGAGAGACAGTGAAAGAAGGAGAGAGAGGGAGAGACAGAGAGGGAAAGACAGATGGAGAGACAGCGAGAGAGGCAGAGATGGAAGTACAGAGAGGGAGTGATGGGGAGGGAAAGACAGATGGAGAGACAGTGATAGAAGGAGAGAGAGGGAGAGACAGAGATTGAAGGAGAGAGAGGGAGTGACTTGGAGGGAAAGAGAGATGGAGAGATGGAGAGAGAGAGACAGAGAGGGAAAGACAGATGGAGGGACAGAGAGAGAGACAGAGAGAGAGGCAGAGACAGAGACAGAAGGAGAGATTGGGAGAGACAGAGAGGGAAAGGCAGTTGGAGAGAGAGAGGGGCAGAGATGGAAGGAGAGAGAGGGAGTGACAGGGAGGGAAAGACAGATGGAGAGACAGAGAGAGGTGCAGAGATGGAAGGAGACAGAGGGAGAGACAGGGAGGGAAAGACAGATGGATGGACAGAGAGAGAGACAGAGAGAGAAGGAGAGAGAGGGAGTGTCAGGCATGGAAGGACGGATGGACAGATGGAGGGATTGACAGAGAGAGAAAGAGATAGAAGGAGAGAGAGGGAGAGACAGAGAGGGAAAGGCAGTTGGAGAGACAGAGAAAGAGAGAGAGGCAGAGATGGAAGGAGAGAGAGGGAGTGACAGGGAGGCAAGGACAGATGGAAAGACAGTGAGAGAGACAGTGATAGAAGGAGAGAGAGGGAGAGACAGAGATTGAAAGAGTGAGAGGGAGTGACTGGGAGGGAAAGAGAGATGGAGAGATAGAGAGAGAGAGACAGAGATAGAAGGAGAGAGAGGGAGAGACAGAGAGGGAAAGGCAGTTGGAGACAGAGAGAGAGAGAGGGGCAGAGATGGAAGGAGAGAGAGGGAGTGACAGGGCGGGAATGACAGATTCAAAGAGAGAAAGAGAGACAGTGGTAGAAGAAGAGAGAGGGAGAGACAGAGAGGGAAAGACAGATAGAGAGAGAGAGGCAGAGATGGAAGGAGACAGAGGGAGTGACAGCGAGGGAAAGACAGATGGACGGACAGAGAGAGAGACAGAGAGAGAAGGAGAGAGATGGAGTGTCAGGCAGGGAAGGACGGATGGACAGATGGAGGGATTGACAGAGAGAGACAGAGATAGAAGGACAGAGAGGGAGAGACAGAGAGGGAAAGACAGATGGAGGGACAGAGAGAGAGGCAGAGACAGAGAGAGAAGGAGAGATTGGGAGAGACAGAGAGGGAAAGGCAGTTGGAGAGACAGAAAAAGAGAGAGAGGCAGAGATGGAAGGAGAGAGAGGGAGTGACAGGGAGGGAAGGACAGATGGAAAGACAGTGAGAGAGACAGTGATAGAAGGAGAGAGAGGGGGAGACAGAGATTGTAAGAGTGAGAGGGAGTGACTGGGAGGGAAAGAGAGATGGAGAGATAGAGAGAGAGAGACAGAGATGGAAGCAGAGAGGGGAGAGACAGAGGGAAAGACAGATGGAGGGACAGAGAGCGAGGCAGAGACAAAGAGAGAAGGAGAGATTGGGAGAGACAGAGAGGGAAAGGCAGTTGGAGAGACAGAGCGAGAGAGAGAGTGGCAGAGATGGAAGGAGGGAGAGGGAATGTCAGGAAGGGAAAGACAGATGGAAAGACAGAGAGAGAGAGACAGTGATAGAAGGAGAGAGAGGGAGAGACTGGGAGGGAAAGACAGATGGAGGGACAGAGAGAGAAGGAGAGAGAGGGAGTGTCAGGGAGGGAAGGACAGATGGACAGATGGAGGGATTGAGAGAGAGAAACAGAGATAGAAGGAGAGATTGGGAGAAACAGAGAGGGAAAGGCAGTTGGAGAGACAGAGATGGAAGGAGAGAGAGGGAGTGATGGGGAGGGAAAGACAGATGGAGAGACAGAGAGAAAGACAGCGATAGAAGGAGAGAGAGGGAGTGACAGGGAGGGAAAGACAGACAGAGGGACAAAGTGAGAGACAGAGAGAGAAGGAGAGATAGGGAGAGACAGAGAGGGACAGAAAGATGGAGAGATAGAGATAAAAGGAGAGAGATGGAGAGACAGGGAGGGAATGACAGACGGACGGAGAGAGAGAGGGTCAGAGATAGAAGGAGAGAGAGGGAGTGACACGGGGGGAAAGACAGATGGAGGGACGGTGAGAAAGTGAAGGAGGGAGAGGGAGAGATAGAGAGGAGGAGAGTGGGAGTGACAGAGAGGGTAAGACAAATGGTGGAACAGAGAGAGAGACAGAGATAGTAGGAGAGATTGGGAGCAACAGAGAGGGAAAGGCAGATGGAGGGACAGAGAGAGAGAGACAGAGAGACAGAGAGAGAGGCAGAGACAGAGAGAGAAGGAGAGTGTGGATGAGACAGAGAGGGAAAGGCAGTTGGAGAGACAGAGAGAGAGAGAGGCAGAGATGGAAGGAGAGAGAGGGAGTGACAGGAAGGGAAAGACATATGGAAAGACAGAGAGAGAGAGACAGAGATAGATGGAGAGAGAGGGAGAGACAGAGAGGTAAAGACAGATGGATGGACAGAGAGACTGAGAGGCAGAGATGGAAGGAGAGAGAGGGAGAGACAGAGAGGGAAAGACAGATGGTGGGACAGAGAGAGAGAGAGAGAGAGAGAGAAAGGGAGAGAAATGGAGTCACAGGGAGGGAAGGACAGATGGAGGGATAGAGAGATAGAGACAGAGATAGAAGGAGAGAGACGGATTGATGGGTGGGGTGTGGGAAGACAGATGGAGGGACAGGGAGAGAGGCAGGGATAGAACGAGTGAGAGGGAGTGATAGGGAGGGAAATTCACAAGGAAAGACAGAGAGAAAGACAGAGATAGGAGAGAGTGGGAGTGACAGGGAGGGAAAGACGGATGGAGGGACAGAGTGAGAGAGAAGGAGAGAGAGGGAGTGACAGAGAAGGAGAGAGGGGTTAGAGGAAAAAACAGATGGAGAGACAGAGAGATACAGAGATAGAAGGAGAGAGAGGGAGTGTCAGGGAGGCTAAGACAGATAGAGGGACAGAGAGAGAGAGAGACAGAGAGAGTGATGGAGTGACAGGGAGGGAAGGACTGATGGAGGGATAGAGAGAGAGAGATAGAAGGACATAGAGGGAGTGACAGAAAGGGAAAGATTGATGGAGAGACAGAGAGAGGCAGAGATGGAAGGAGAGAGAGAGGGAGTGATAGAAAGGGAAAGACAGATGGAGAGACAGAGATAGAAGGAGAGAGATGGAGAGACAGAGAGGGAAAGACAGATGGAGGGACAGAGAGTGAGAGGCAGAGATAGAAGGAGAGAGAGGAAGTGACAGAGAGGGAACGACAAATGGAGGGACAGAGAGAGAGAGGAGATCGATGGACAGACATAGAGAGGGAAAGACAGATGGAAAGACAGAGAGAGAGAGTAAGGGAGAGAAAGGGAGAGAAGGAGAGAGATGGAGTGACAGAGAGGGAAGGATAGATGGAGGGATAGAGAGCGAGAGACATAGATAGGAGAGAGAGGGAGTGACAGGTGGTGGGGTGTGGATACAGATGGAGGGACCGAGAGAGAGAGAAGGAGAGAGAGGGATAGACAGAGAGAAGGAGAGAGGGATTGGCAGAGAGCGAAAGACATTTGGAGGAACAGAGAGCGAGACAGAGATAGAAGGAGAGAGAGGTAGTGACCGAGAGGGAAAGACAGATGGAGGGACAGAGAGAGAGGCAGAGACAGAGAGATGGAGAGAGAGGGAGAGACAGAAAGGGAAAGACAGATGGAGAGACAGAGAGAGAGAGAGAGACACAGATAGAAGGAGAGAGAGGGAGAGACAGAGAGGAAAAGGCAGATGGAGGGGCAGAGAGAGAGAGATTAAGATAGAGCGACAGAGAGAGAGATAGAAGGAGAAAGACATAGAGATAGAGAGGGAAAGACAGAAGGAGGGACAGAGAGAGAGACAGAGAGAGTGGCAGAGACAGAGGTAGATGGAGAGAGAGTGAGTGTCAGGAGGAGGGGGAGAGTGAGATAGAGGGGGGAGAGACAGATAGATGGAGAGAGACAGATAGAGGGAGAGAGACAGACAGATAGATGGAGAGACAGACAGATAGAGGGAGAGACAGACAGATAGAGGGGGAGAGTGAGATAGAGGGGGAGAGTGAGATAGAGGGGCAGAGTGAGATAGAGGGGCAGAGGGAGAGAGACGGGCAGAGGGAGAGAGACGGGCAGAGGGAGAGAGACGGGGTGATGGAGATATAGGGGGTCAGAGGGAGAGAGAGGGGGGAGAGGGAGATATAGGGGGAGAGGGAGATATTGGGGGTATGTGAGATAGTGGGGGGAGAGACAGATAGAGGGGACGAGTGAGATAGAGGGGGGAGTGAGATAGAGGGGCAGAGGGAGAGAGAGGGGCAGAGGGAGAGAGAGGGGCAGAGGGAGAGAGAGGGGCAGAGGGAGAGAGACGGGGAGAGGGAGATATAGGGGGCAGAGGGGGGAGAGGGAGATGTAGGGGGAGAGGGAGATATTTGGGGTGTGTGAGATAGAGGGCGAGAGACAGATTGAGGGGGAGTGGGAGATAGAGGGGGAGAGGGAGATAGGGGGGAGAGGGAGAGAGAGCGGGAGAGGGAGAGAGGGAGATAGAGGGGGAGAGACAGATAGAGGGCGAGAGTGAGATAGAGGGGGAGAGTGAGATAGAGGGGGAGAGTGAGATAGAGGGGGAGAGGGAGATATTGGGGGTGTGTGAGATAGTGGAGGGAGAGACAGATAGAGGGGGAGAGTGAGATAGAGGGGAAGAGTGAGATAGAGGGGGTGTGTGAGATAGAGGCTGTGTGTGAGATAGAGGGGTTGTGTGAGATAGAGGCTGTGTGTGAGATAGAGGGGGTGTGGGAGATAGAGGGGGTGTGGGAGATAGAGGGGGTGTGGGAGATAGAGGGGGAGAGTGAGATAGAGGGGAAGAGTGAGATAGAGGGGAAGAGTGAGATCGAGGGGAAGAGTGAGATCGAGGGGATGTGTGAGATCGAGGAGATGTGTGAGATAGAGAGGGAGAGGGAGATAAAGGGGCAGAGGGAGATAGAGGGGGAGAGGGAGATAGAGGGGGGGTGAGGGAGAGTGAGCGGGTGAGGGAGATAGAGGGGGATTGGGAGATAGAGGGGGAGAGGGAGATAGAGGGTGTGAGGGAGATAGAGGGGGGAGAGGGAGATAGAGGGGGGAGAGGGAGATAGAGGGTGGAGACGGAGATAGAGGGTGGAGACGGAGATAGAGGGTGGAGACGGAGATAGAGGGTGGAGACGGAGATAGAGGGGGAGAGATGGATGGGGTAGAGGGTGGTGAACCTGTGGAATTCTCTACCGCAGAAGGCAGTGGAGGCCAAGTCATTAAATATATTCATGGAGGAGAGAGATATATTTCTAAATGTCAAAGGGATCAAGGGGTATGGGGAGAAAGTGGGAACAGGGTACTGAATTAGACCATCGGTCATGATCTTTATTGAATGACGGAGCAGGCCCAAAGGGCCGAATGGCCTACTCCTGCTCCTATTTTCTATGTTTCTATGAGAGAGGCGGATTGACAGAGGGAGAGATAGAGAGAGGAGAAACAGAGAGACAAGGAGAGATAGAGATGGAGCGAGGTGACCCTGATATTCTCTCTCTCTCTCTCACACACACATCCAGACACACACAGACACATACATAAAGGGACAGACACACACACACACACACACACACACACACAGACAGAGACACACACAGACACACAGACACACACAGACACACACAGACAGATTTTACAATCCACACTGATGTCAGTAAAAATGACCAACAGAACCTCAGTAACAATCCCCAGTGTCTGCCCAGTCCTGTAGAGAGACAGAGAGAGAGAGATAGGGCAGTGACAGAGAAAGACAGTGAAAGAGGGCGGCACAGTGGCGCAGTGGTTAGCACCGCAGCCTCACAGCTCCAGCGACCCGGGTTCAATTCCGGGTACTGCCTGTGTGGAGTTTGCAAGTTTGCGTGGGTTTTCTCCGGGTGCTCCGGTTTCGTCCCACAAGCCAAAAGACTTGCAGGTTGGTAGGTAAATTGGCCATTATAAATTGTCACTAGTATAGGTAGGTGGTCGGGAAATATAGGGGGCAGGTGGGGATGTTTGGTAGGAATATGGGATGAGTGTAGGATGAGTATAAATGGGTGGTTGATGGTCGGCACAGACTCGGTGGGCCGAAGGGCCTGTTTCAGTGCTGTATATCTAATCTAAAACAGCTTGTAGGAGAAACTTTACAGTTATTTGTGTTCCACAGATTTTATTAAAAGTTGAAAGGGACTGGACACTGGAAAAGCTGTCAACACACAACAACAACACAGAGACTTTAGATGTGAGGGAAGGGGAGACACACTTTAAAATCCACACTGATGTCAGTAAAAATCCCCAAACACAACCTCAGTAACAATCCCCATTATCTGCCCAGTCCTGTATTGTGAGTTTCTTCTTTGGCCTCCTTATCTCGAGAGACAATGGGTAAGTGCCTGGAGGTGGTCAGTGGTTTGTGGAGCAGCGCCTGGAGTGGCTATAAAGGCCAATTCTAGAGTGACAAGCTCTTCCACAGGTGCTGCAGAGAAATGTGATTGTCGGGGCTGTTACACAGTTGGCTCTTCCCTTGCGCCTCTGTCTTTTTTGTGGGTTTAGTGTGAGGGTTTGAGGGGGGAGGGTTGGATCAGTGTTTGATATTTTGAAACTGCAGGCAAAGAATGAAAGGTTTAAAATGAACTAAGAGATGTCTGAAAGCATTGCTGTGCTGGGATTAACATCTCAATGGACTGTAAAAGTCAGGAAGGTCCTGTCCTGGGATTAACATCTCAATGGACTGTAAAAATCAGGAAGGTCCTGTCCTGGGATTAACATATCAATGGACAGGCCCCCTCCCCCGCCCCCGAGGCAGGAGATTGAGAGACAGCCCAACATGTCAGAGGCTCAAGGGGTGGAGTTTGCAAACAGCTCACTCAGGATATAAACTGGGTTTGAAGATCTGAGTTCCAATCACAAAACCCACCTCTCACTCTCTCTCTAGAGAGAGTAGACACATTCCCCAGTCTGATTCAGTGTGTGTGTCTGTGTATCTGTGTGTGTGCTCTCTCTGTCTCAATCTGCTTTATAACTGTGATTTGATTGTATTTGAATATTGCTGATTGTCTGTGTAACTGAGAGAGGAAACCCTGGGCTCTTGCTGTGCTATTTTGTTTAAAAATGTCTTCGCTTTGTATTTTAATCCAATTTTTTTCTCCTTCTTTCCCCTGAGGAATTTTCATTCTGAAAGCTGCACGGTGAAGGTGAAAAGAGGGAAAGTTTGGGACGAGGAATCCTTGGACAGGAGCTTCCTCCAGAGGGGACGGACTGAGGCCTTGTCCACAGGCTGCACCCAAAGGGCCCACGTGAGTTGTGTCTGTTTATGACCCTGAGGTTTAATATCCTCTCTGGGGCCCACCTCGCAAGACTAAATGAAACATCGGAAAGGTGTAGCTGTATAAAGGCTTGTTATAATTCCCGAGTAATGCTGGTGTTTTGGGCAGTGCCGTGAATTTGAGGGTGAAATGAAATGTGCAGCAGTCATTTGAATTGACAGTGAGGTTCTGAGAATGGATTTCTCAGTCTGTCTGAATGAGAGTAATAGGAGGGAGAGAGACGCAGGAGAGTGAGGGAAACATGGAGGGAATCAGAGGGGGAGAGGAGGGGTTAGCCGGCTGTTATCACACTGCTGCTTGTGGGATCTTGCTGTGCACCAATGGCATGCAACATTTCCAACATTGCAACAGTGACGACCACTTTAAAAAATTAACTCTGAACTTCAAAAGGCTAGGAATTAAGTCACAAATGTGATAGTTTCTCAAGGCTTGTAATAATTCGAGAATAATCTGTGTGCTTTGGACAATGTTCTGAAGCTTTGCTGTTAAATAAAATGGACAGAGCCCATTTCAATTCATTTTACTGAAGTTCTGAGTTGAGATTTCTCTCTCTGTCTCTCTCCAGCTTTCTTTCCCTCTGTCTCTCTATTTAAACCTTTAATAGTTAAAAACATATCACACACTGCAATCTGATTTGTTGTTGTTTTAAATGGTGAGACAGAAATATTTCATAGCTTATTTCAACTAAGATTAGATACAAAATTGAGGGGAAAAAGCCCGATATGGACAGAGAGAGAGAGAGAGCAAGAGAGAGGGTCACAGGGGTGACTGAGATAGGAAGAGAGAGAGAGATACAGAGACACGGAGAGAGATAAAGAGACAGACACACAGACACACACTGGTGGAGGGAACTGTCTGAACCATTTTAGCCTCTGCTTTATTAACTGATTTGTTTGTATTTGGGTGTTGCTGAGAGAGTGTCTGTGTAACCGAGGGCAATTGCTGGGCTCTTGCTGTGCTATTTTGTTTAACAATGCCTTTTAATCAATTTTCTCTCTCTCCCTCTTGCCTTAGGAATTTTCATTCTGAAAACTGCACGGTGAAGATGAAAAGAGGGAAAGTCTGGGACGAGGAATCCTTGGACAGGAGCTTCCTCCAGAGGGGATGGACTGAGGCCTTGTCCACAGGCTGCACCCAAAGGGCCCACGTGAGTTGTGTCTGTTTATTAGCCTGAGGTTTAATTTCCTCCCTGGGGCCCTGGGTTAAACGTTTCATGTTGGATTGGGGCTCCTGGTGTTTTATACTGATTGAAAGCCTGGGGTTAAAGGAGCAGCCCCAGGAGGGAGTCCCATTTGCCCCTTGCTCCTTCCAGCCCTGTCTGTGAGGTTTGCTGGTGTTTTGGGCAATGCGAGGAAGCTAACAGTGAAATAAGATGCACGGTGCCCATTTTAATTCATTTTACTGTAGGTCTGAGCTTTCTCTCTGTCTCCACATTCTTTCCCTGTGTCTCTATCTCCCCCCATGCTTTCTCTTCTCTGTCTCGGTTTCACACTCTCCTTCTCCAATTAAACCTTTAATAAATAAAAAAAACATGCCACACACAGCAATATGATTTGTCGTTATTTGAAATGATGAGACAGAATCAGCCACTTGTTCCCAGTTTAAAGAGGGAGTTTTGCCCTTTCTGGGGACTGAACTCTAGCTATTATCACATTGCAGCTTGTGGGATCTTGCTGTGCATCTAGTGCCCTTTAGCATTTCCTGCACAGCAATGAGGACACTTTAAAATTCAGCTTCCTGAGGGTCAGATTGTGGATTTCTCTGTGTTTACTCTCCAACTTCCTCTGCTTTTCTCTCCCCCGCACTTTCTCTATTTTAACCATTAATCAATAGGTGCCACAATGTGTGCACAGCAAGATCCCACAGGCAGCAATATGATAATATGCAGATTATGTGTTTTCAGTGATGTAAGTTTCGGGGTCGCAGAGGGAGGGACTTTCCTGCAGCGGCTAAGTGGTCAGTACCGCAGCCTCACAGCTCCAGCAACCCAGGTTGGGTTCTGGGTACTGCCTGTGCAGAGTTTGCAAGTTCTCCGTGTGGGTTTCCTCCGGGTGCTCTGGTTTCCTGCCACATGCCAAAGACTTGCGGGTTGATAGGTAAATTGGCTATTATAAAAATTGCCCCTCGTGTAGGTAGGTGGTCGGAGAATTGAGGGAAGGTGGGGACGTGAGAGGGGGGAAAATGGCATGAATGTAGGATTAGCATAAATGGGTGGCTGATGGTCAGCGTTGGGCCGAAGGGCCTGTTTTACTGCTGTATCTCTCTATGAATCGAATGTGATGTGTGGTTATTTTAAACGGTGACAGAAACATTTCAGCGGACGTTTCAATCTAGATTAAATCCCAGATCGAGAGAAAAAGAAACAGATGTGGATGGTGTGCAGGGGGGAGGGAGCAGGAGAAAGACAGGGAGAGGGGTGTTTGAGATTTTCAAACTGCAGGAATGTCCCTCCCTCTGGGATCTCGAAACTTACGTCACTACAAACAGATTATCTGCATATTAGCATATTGTTGCCTTTGGGATCTTGCTGTGCACAGATTGCCTGCAGGTTTCCTGCATTGCAACAGTGAGGACCACTTTAAAAATTAGTTCATTGATTCTCAACTGCTCCTGAGGGCCAATAATTACAAGAGCTGAACGTGAAGCTGTCTAAAGGTTTGTGAAAAGTTTAAAGATGGAGTTCAGCATTTTCAGAGGACTGTGATAGGATATCTGGCTATGATCACATTGTGGGATCCTGCTGTGCATACATTCCCTGCATCAATTCTTACATTACAACACTGAGGCAGAAACAGATGGAGAGAAAAAGAGGGAGAGAGAGAAACAGCTGGAGGTGGCAGGTAAATCAGAGAGAGAGAGAGAGACAGGCGGAGTGTGGATGAGGGAGGGAAGGCAGAGAAAGATGGAGAAAGACAGAGAGAGAGAGAAATCCACACTCAAAATCTTGGTAAACTGAATTTTGAAGTGTCACCATTGCTGGGATCTTGCTGTGCACAGATTGCCTGCAGAATTCCTTGCATTGTCACAGTGACTGCATTTTAGAAGTGAATTCATTGTGTGTAAAGCTCTCCTGAAGGCCTTGAAATTAGGTCCGGAGCTTGAAGCCGGTATAATTCCCAAATAATGCTGGTGTTTTGGGCAGTGACGTGAATTTCTCTCTCTCTCTCCATCTGTCTCTCTGAATGAGAGTAACAGGAGGGAGAGAGACGCAGGAGAGTGAGGGAATCAGAGGGGGAGAGAGGGGTAGCCGGCTGTAAGCACACTGCTGCTTGTGGGATCTTGCTGTGTATCAATGGCCGACAGCATTTCCAACTTTGCAACAGTGACGAGCACTTTAAAAATTGATTCATTGAGTGTCAAATACTTCTGTGAATCAGCAATGAAATGGGTGAAATGTGAAGGTTTGTAAAGGCTTGTTCTCATTCCCGAATATTGCTGGTGTTTGAGGCTGTGGGCTGAATTTGACAGTGAAATGAAACACCGGGGGACCATTTGAATTCAGATTTTCAGGGATGGGAATGTGGATTTCTCTCTCTATCCTTCTACAGGAGAGGGGATGGGGGTCTCCAGTGCTTGTGTGCTTTTACAATGAGGCAGAAACAGGTGTAGAGAGACACACAGAGAAATCGAGAGAGAGAGAGAGAGAGAGACAGCAGGAAATGACAGGGTAAACACATCTACACTCCCCAGTCTCTGGCTCTGTGTTGGGGGATGTGTTTGTAAGTCACTGAGAGATTGTTTTATGTCAGTGAGTTTGAGAGAGAGTCCTGGGCTCTCGCTGTGTTTTATTTCTGTGCAAAAATGCTTTGCTTTGTTTGAATCAATTTTATTTCTCTTATTCCCAAGGAGAATCTTTTCGGAAGCTGCAGCTGTGATGATGCAGAGGGAGAATCTTTTGGCCATGTGGAATTCTCCGACAAGAGCTTTAACCGGAGAGGGAAAGTAATAATAAAAATATATTTGTCATTGTCAAATTAATTTCTAGATCCAGAAAAGAAGACTGTGTGATTTCGGGGCTGATAGAAAAACAAAGTTTTTATTTCAGATTTCCAGCATCCTCAGTATTTTGATTTTGTGTTTTCGGGGGTCTGTGGATTTTATTTTTACCACAAGGGAGGGGGCTGGATGGTGTCCAAAGGGAATAGTTTGGGAATCGCTGCTCCAGAACAGTCAATGTAATCCCGTAGATTTCCCTCTCTCCATCTCTTGCTGCAACTTGTTCCTGCACCTTCCTCCTTGTTCCTAACTCTGTTTCTTCACATCTTTAAATCCCTATCTCTGTATCTCTCAACATCCTTTCTATCTCTGCCTCTCTCTAGAGTCTCACAAGTTTCCATTGTCACTCTCTTTATCTTTATCTGTCTCTCTCTCACTCCATTTCGTCTTTCACTCACTTCCAAATTCCTGAATCTTTCCATCTCTGCTCCTCCTTTCCTGCAAGATTATCTCTGCATTTCCCTCCCACCTGTCCCGGGACACCCTCTCTATTCTGTGAACACATCTTACTTTGTATCTCTGCCGCTCCACTTCTTTCTGTCTCTGCATATTTTGAAGGTATTTAGATGGGGGTCTGTCCCGGGGTGGGGGTGGTATTTAGATGGGGGTCTGTCCCGGGGTGGGGGTGGTATTTAGATGGGGGTCTGTCCCGGGGTGGGGTTAGTATTTAGATGGGGGTCTGTCCCGGGGGGGGTATTTAGATGGGGGTCTGTCCCGGGGGGGTATTTAGATGGGGGTCTGTCCCCGGGGTTAGTATTTAGATGGGGGTCTGTCCCGGAAAGAGTATTTAGATGGGGGTCTGTCCCGGGGGGGGTATTTAGATGGGGGTCTGTCCCCGGGGTTAGTATTTAGATGGGGGTCTGTCCCGGAAAGGGTATTTGGATGGGGGTCTGTCCCCGGGGTTAGTATTTAAATGGGGGTCTGTCCCGGAAAGAGTATTTAGATGGGGGTCTGTCCCGGGGTGGGGTTAGTATTTAGATGGGCGTCTGTCCCCGGGGTTAGTATTTAGATGGGGGTCTGTCCTGGGGGGGTATTTAGATGACGGTCTGTCCCCGGAGTTAGTATTTAGATGGGGGTCTGTCCCGGGGTGGTATTTAGATGGGCGTCTGTCCCCGGGGTTAGTATTTAGATGGGGGTCTGTCCTGGGGGGGTATTTAGATGACGGTCTGTCCCCGGAGTTAGTATTTAGATGGGGGTCTGTCCCCGGAGTTAGTATTTAGATGGGGGTCTGTCTCCGGGGTGGTATTTAGATGGGGGTCTGTCCCGGGGTGGTATTTAGATGGGGGTCTGTCTCCGGGGTTAGTATTTAGATGGCGGTCTGTCCCGGGGTGGTATTTAGATGGGGGTCTGTCCCTGGAGTTAGTATTTAGATGGGGGTCTGTCCTGGGGGGGTATTTAGATGGGGGTCTGTCCCTGGAGTTAGTATTTAGATGGGGGTCTGTCCCCGGGGATGTATTTAGATGGGGGTCTGTCCCTGGAATTAGTATTTAGATGGGGGTCTGTCTCCGGGGTGGTATTTAGATGGCGGTCTGTCCCTGGAGTTAGTATTTAGATGGGGGTCTGTCCTGGGGGGGTATTTAGATGGCGGTCTGTCCCTGGAGTTAGTATTTAGATGGGGGTCTGTCCCGGGGTGGGGTTAGTATTTAGATGGCGGTCTGTCCCGGGGGGGGTATTTAGATGGCGGTCTGTCCCTGGAGTTAGTATTTAGATGGGGGTCTGTCCTGGGGGGGTATTTAGATGGGGGTCTGTTCTTGTCAGGTATTTGTCACAGGGGTATTATAAGGGTATAATTAGATGGGGGTCTGTTCCCGGGCATGTATTTAGATGGTGGTCTGTCCCCGGGGTTAGTATTTAGATGGGGGTCTGTCCCGGAAAGAGTATTTAGATGGGGGTCTGTCCCGGGGTGGGGTTAGTATTTAGATGGGCGTCTGTCCCCGGGGTTAGTATTTAGATGGGGGTCTGTCCCCGGGGTTAGTATTTAGATGGCGGTCTGTCCCCGGGGTGGTATTTAGATGGGGGTCTGTCCCCGGAGTTAGTATTTAGATGGGGGTCTGTTCCCGGGCATGTATTTAGATGGGGGTCTGTCCCCGGGGTGGTATTTAGATGGGGGTCTGTCCCCGGAGTTAGTATTTAGATGGGGGTCTGTCTCCGGGGTGGTATTTAGATGGCGGTCTGTCCCGGGGGGGTATTTAGATGGCGGTCTGTCCCTGGAGTTAGTATTTAGATGGGGGTCTGTTCTTGTCAGGTATTTGTCACAGGGGTATTATAAGGGTATAATTAGATGGGGGTCTGTTCCCGGGCATGTATTTAGATGGGGGTCTGTCCCGGAAAGAGTATTTAGATGGGGGTCTGTCCCGGGGTGGGGTTAGTATTTAGATGGGCGTCTGTCCCCGGGGTTAGTATTTAGATGGGGGTCTGTCCTGGGGGGGTATTTAGATGACGGTCTGTCCCCGGAGTTCGTATTTTGATGGGGGTCTGTCCCGGGGTGGTATTTAGATGGCGGTCTGTCCCGGGGGGGGGGGTATTTAGATGGCGGTCTGTCCCCGGAGTTAGTATTTAGATGGGGGTCTGTTCCTGTCAGGTATTTGTCACAGGGGTATTATAAGGGTATAATTAGATGGGGGTCTGTCCCCGGGTGGGGTATTTAGATGGGGGTCTGTTCCCGGGCATGTATTTAGATGGGGGGGGGGGGGTCTGTTCCCGTGATTAGTATTTAGATGGGGGTCTGTCCCCGTATGGGGTATCTAGACGGGAGTCTGTCCCCGGGGATGTATTTAGATGGGGGTCTGTCCCCGGGGATGTATTTAGATGGGGGTCTGTCCCGGGGGGTGTATTTAGATGGGGGTCTGTCCCCGTGGTTAGTATTTAGATGGGGGTCTGTCCCCGTATGGGGTATCTAGATGGGAGTCTGTCCCCGGGGATGTATTTAGATGGGGGTCTGTCCCCGGGGATGTATTTCGATGGGGGTCTGTCCCCGGGGATGTATTTCGATGGGGGTCTGTCCCCGGGGATGTATTTGTAACAGGGGTTTTTTAAGGGTATAATTAGATGGGGGTCTGTCCCCGGGGGGTAGTTAGTTGGGAGTCTGTCCCCGGGGAGATATCTAGATGGGAGTCTGTACCCGGTGGGTATCCAGATGGGAGTCTGTTATTGGCGGGGTATTTAGATGGGAGTCTGTTCCTGGGGCGGTATTTAGATGGGACTCGGTCCTGGGGGGCCGTCTAGATGGGAGTCTGCTCCTGGGGGTGTATCTATATGGGACTCGGTCCTGGGGGGGTATCTCGATGGATTGTCTTGTCACAGGGGGAAGGGGATAATTAGATGGGGTTCTGTTGCTGGGGGGGGGGGGGGTGGAGTCTGTTCCTGGGGGGGATATTTAGATGGGAGTCTGTTCCTGGGGGGGATATTTAGATGGGAGTCTGTTCCTGGGGGGGATATTTAGATGGGAGTCGGTCCTGGGGGTTATCTTGATGGGAGTCTGTTCCTGGGGGCGTATCTAGATGGGACTCAGTCCTGGGGGGGGGGGTATCTAGATGGGAGTCTGTTCCTGGGGGGGTATCTAGATGGGACTCGGTGCTGGGGGGCTATCTAGATGGGACTCGGTCCTGGGGGGCTATCTAGATGGGAGTCTGTTCCTGGGGGGCTATCTAGATGGGAGTCCGGTCCTGGGGGGGTATCTGGATGGGACTCGGTCCTGGGGGGGTATCTGGATGGGAGTCCGGACCTGGGGGGGTATCTAGATGGGACTCGGTCCTGGGGGGGTATCTGGATGGGACTCGGTCCTGGGGGGGTAGTTAGTTGGGATGGGGATCATTAGATGGGAGTCTGTTCCTGGGGGGCTATCTAGATGGGAGTCCGGTCCTGGGGGGGTATCTAGATGGGACTCGGTCCTGGGGGGGTATCTAGATGGGACTCGGTCCTGGGGGGGTATCTCGATGGGACTCGGTCCTGGGGGGGTAGTTAGTTGGGATGGGGATCATTAGATGGGAGTCTGTTCCTGGGGGGCTATCTAGATGGGAGTCCGGTCCTGGGGGGGTATCTAGATGGGACTCGGTCCTGGGGGGGTATCTAGATGGGACTCGGTCCTGGGGGGGTAGTTAGTTGGGATGGGGATCATTAGATGGGAGTCTGTTCCTGGGTCTGTTGATAGTGAGGGTATTAGATGGGGGTCAGTTAACAGGAGATATCAGATAGGGGTCTGTAGATGAGGATTATTTAGATTGGGTGGGGTTCTGTACAAAAGGAGAATGTTATCTGGCGTGGGGGGTGGGTGGGAAATATTGCAAGGGATAAAATTTACATAGTGGATATAAATTGCGTTTGGATGGCGGTCTGTCCCTGGGGGGTATTTAGATGGGGGTCTGTCCCGGGGATTAATTTAGATGGGGGTCTGTCCCTGGGGGGTATTTAGATGGCGGTCGGTCCCTGGGGTTAGTATTTAGATGGGGGTCTGTCCCCGGGGTTAGTATTTAGATGGGGGTCTGTCCCGGGGGGGGGTATTTAGATGGCGGTCGGTCCCTGGGGTTAGTATTTAGATGGGGGTCTGTCCCCGGGTGGGCTATCTAAATAGGGATCTGTCCCCGGGGATGTATTTAGATGGGGGTCTGTATTTAGATGGGGGTCTGTCCCGGGGGGTGTATTGAGATGGGGGTCTGTCCCGGGGGGTGTATTGAGATGGGGGTCTGTTTCCGGGGGTGTATTTAGATGGGGGTCTGTTCCCGGGCATGTATTTAGATGGGAGTCTGTCCCGGGGGGGTGTATTTAAATGGGGGTCTGTTCCGGGGGGTGTATTTAGTTGGGGGTCTGTCCCCGTGGTTAGTATTTAGATGGGGGTCTGTTCCTGTCAGGTATTTGTAACAGGGGTATTATAAGGGTATAATTAGATGGGGGTCGGTCCCCTGGTGGGGTATTTAGATGGGGGTCTGTTCCCGGGCATGTATTTAGATGGGGGTCTGTCCCTGGGGATGTATTTAGATGGGGGACTGTCCCCGGGGATGTATTTAGATGGGGGTCTGACCCCGGGGTTAGTATTTAGATGGGGGTCTGTCCCTGGGGTTAGTATTTAGATGGGGGTCTGTCCCTGGGGTTAGTATTTAGATGGGGGTCTGACCCCGGGGTTAGTATTTAGATGGGGGTCTGTCCCTGGGGTTAGTATTTAGATGGGGGTCTGTCCCGGGGGTTAATTTAGATGGGAGTCTGTCCCCGGCGATGTATCCAGATGGGAGTCTGCTCCTGGGGGGGTATTTAGATGGGAGTCTGTCCCCGGGGATGTATTTAGATGGGAGTCTGTCCCCAGGGATGTATCTAGATGGGGGTCTGTCCCCAGGGATGTATCTAGATGGGGGTCTGTCCCCAGGGATGTATCTCGATGGGGGTCTGTACCCGGGGATGTATTTAGATGGGGGTCTGTACCCGGGGATGTATTTAGATGGGGGTCTGTCCCCAGGGATGTATCTAGATGGGGGTCTGTCCCCAGGGATGTATCTCGATGGGGGTCTGTACCCGGGGATGTATTTAGATGGGGGTCTGTACCCGGGGATGTATTTAGATGGGGGTCTGTCCCCAGGGATGTATCTAGATGGGGGTCTGTCCCCAGGGATGTATCTCGATGGGGGTCTGTACCCGGGGATGTATTTAGATGGGGGTCTGTACCCGGGGATGTATTTAGATGGGGGTCTGTTATTGACGGGGTATTTCGATGGGAGTCTGCTCCTGGGGGGGTATTTAGATGGGAGTCTGTCCCTGGGGGAAGGGGATAATTAGATGGGGGTCTGTTCCTGGGGGGGTATTTAGATGGGACTCGGTCCTGGAGGGGTGGGGGGGGGGTATTTTAGATGGGTCTCTGTCCTGGGTCTGGTGATAGTGACGGTATTAGATGGGGGTCAGTTAACAGGAGATATCAGATGGGGGTCTGCAGATGAGGATTATTTAGATTGGGTGGGGGTCTGTACAAAAGGGGACTGTTATCCGGGGGCGGGGGCGGGAAATCGCAGGGGAGGGGGAAATAATTGCGGGGGGGGAATAATTGCGGGGGGGGAATAATTGCGGGGGGGGAATAATTGCGGGGGGGGAATAATTGCGGGGGGGGGATAATTGCGGGGGGGGATAATTGCGGGGGGGGATAATTGCGGGGGGGGATAATTGCGGGGGGGAATAATGGCGGGGGGGAATAATGGCGGGGGGGAATAATGGCGGGGGGGGAATAATTGCGGGGGGGGAATAATTGCGGGGGGGATATAATTGCGGGGGGGGGAAATAATTGCGGGGGGGGGAAATAATTGCGGGGGGGGGAATAATTGCGGGGGGGGAATAATTGCGGGGGGGAATTTTTGCGGTGGGGGGAATTATGGAAATTTGGAAAAAGCACGAGAGAAAAGATAGAATGGGCGAGAAAGAAGGAGCGAACAGATAAAGAAAGAGAGAAAAGAAGGGATAGAAAAAGAATGAGAGAAAAGATAGAGTCAGAAGATAGAAATAGAGAAAAGACAGAGAAAAGACAGAGTCAGAAAAAGACAGAGTCAGAAATAGAGTAAAGACAGAGTCAGAAAAAGACAGAAAGTCAGAAATAGAGAAAAGACAGAGTCAGAAATAGAGAAAAGACAGAAAGTCAGAAATACAGAAAAGACAAAGTCAGAAATTGTGAGGGGGGGGGGGGGGTTGGATAAAACACGAGAGAAAAGAGAGAATGAGCGAGAAAGAAGGAGCGAAAAGATAGAGAAATAAAGAGAGAAGGAAGGAGAGAAAAAGAATGAGAGAAAAGATAGAAACAGAAGTCAGAAATAGAGAAAAGACAAACTCAGAGAAATACAGAAAAGACAGAGAGTCAGAAATACAGAAAAGACAGAGAGTCAGAAATACAGACAAGACAGAGAGTCAGAAATACAGACAAGACAGAGAGTCAGAAATACAGACAAGACAGAGAGTCAGAAATACAGACAAGACAGAGAGTCAGAAATACAGACAAGACAAAGTCAGAAATAGAGAAAAGACAAAGTCAGAAAAAGACAGAAAGTCAGAAATAGAGAAAAGACAGAAAGTCAGAAATAGAGAAAAGACAGAAAGTCAGAAATAGAGAAAAGACAGAAAGTCAGAAATAGAGAAAAGACAGAGAGTCAGAAATAGAGAAAAGACAGAGAGTCAGAAATAGAGAAAAGACAGAGAGTCAGAAATAGAGAAAAGAGAGTCAGAAATGGAGAAAAGACAGAAAGTCAGATATAGAGAAAAGACAAAGTCAGAAATACAGTAGAAAGAAAGTCAGAGGAATAGAGAAAAGGCCGAAAGAGACACCGAAAAAGAGGAGGGAAAAAAGTGGAGGGAAAGAACTGTGACACAAAGAAATTGCAGGCAGCAAAGAGACAGACGGAAAGCCAGTGAGAAAGGCACACAGAGAATCACAGAGAGATTGAGAGAGAGAAGGACAGAGAATCACAGAGAGATTGAGAGAGAGGACAAAGAAATCCATTGAAACAGAAAGACACACAATCATTCAGAGAGAAACAGAGAGAGAGAGAAACACAAAGTGAGAGGGAGAGATGGAGGAACACAGAGGGAGAGAGAGAACCAGAGAGAGAGGAAAAAAAACAGAGAGGGAGAGAAACACAGAGCGAGAATCAAGAGAGACAGAAACACAGAGAGAGAGAAACAGACAGAGAGAGTAACAGAGAGAGATTGAGAGAGAGAGATTGAAAAACATAGAGAGAGAAATAGAGAGAGAAATAGACACAGAGAGATTGAAAGAGAGAGATTGAGGCAAAAGGAGAGAGAAAGGCAGAGAGAGACAATAAAGATGTGATACTCACCATCCCACACGGTCTGTGCTCCATCATTGGACTCTAACACCTCCCCTCCATCAGCTCCTCCATGGGGAAAAGATCCTGGAGAGGGAGATTGGGGTGGGAATTGGAGACAAGGGTCAGGACTGGGACAGAGAGAGCAGGGGATTCAGACTGGACTCTCTCACACACACACACACACTAAGCCGCTTGCAATTCACCTGGGCACAGAGACACAGAGACTGAGATACAGAAACTCACCTGAACAAACCAGCCGCATGGAAAGAAAGAATGGAGGCTGATGTTGTCCTAATATATCCCAGAACCTGTCACTCAAAACAGACAGTCCACCCCAAATACAGCTCACCCAACCAGGGGGAAAACCGTCCGCTGGCTGGAGTCATACCTAGCACAAAGGAAGATGGGTGTGGTTGTTGGAGGTCAATCATCTGAGCTCCAGGACATCGCTGCAGGAGTTCCTCAGGGTCGTGTCCTAGGCCCAACCATCTTCAGCTGCTTCATCAATGACCTTCCTTCAATCATAAGGTCAGAAGTGGGGATGTTCGCTGATGATTGCACAAGGTTCAGCACCATTCGCGACTCCTCAGATACTGAAGCAGTCCGTGTAGAAACGCAGCAAGACCTGGACAATATCCAGGCTTGGGTTGATAAGTGGCAAGTAACATTTGCGCCACGCAAGTGCCAGGCAATGACCATCTCCAACAAGAGAGAATCTAACCATCTCCCCTTGACATTCAACGGCATTACCATCGCTGAATCCCCCACTATCAACATCCTAGGGGCTACCATTGACCAGAAACTGAACTGGAGTAGCCATATAAATACCGTGGCTACAAGAGCAGGCCAGAGGCTGGGAATCCTGCGGCGAGTAACTCACCTCCTGACTCCCTAAAGCCTGTCCACCATCTACAAGGCACAAGTCAGGAGTGTGAATCCTGGAACTCCCTCCCTAACAGCACTGTGGGTGTACCTACCCCACATGGACTGCAGCGGTTCAAGAAGGCAGCTCACCACCACCTTCTCAAGGGCAATTAGGGAAGGGCAATAAATGCTGGTCTGGCCAGTGACGTCCACATCCCATGAATGAGCAAAAACAAAGGGGAGTAACTATTTCCACTGGCTGAAGGGGAGGTAACGGGATGGTATGAATTTAAGGGAATAGGCAAAAGAGCCAAAAGGGAGATGAGAAGATCTTTTGTTTGTTGTTATAATCGGAATGTTTTGCCTGAAAGGGTGCTGAAAGCCAATCCAATGGTAAATTTCCAATGGAATTCGATAAATATAGGAAGTGGTGGGGGGGTGTGGGGGGGGGGGTTGGGATTTGCAGGACAATGGGGACGGAGCAGAGGATCAGGACATGTTTGAGTTGCTCTTTCAGAGGACTGACTGGACATCTTCTGCGCTGGAAGATCACGTAAAAAGTATTGTCTTGGACATCAGTCGATCGATGTTTGACCAGTCGGTTTGTTATTTTTTTTTAGAAGTTGACTCTTTGATGACACAAATTACAAGCGAGTTGACTGAACTGGTGCCAAGATAATTTCCCCGTAATCGGACGGGAGTATTTTCCTGACTGGTGGGCCACGGTCTACCAGATACGACTGTTTGTTGAGATCGATAGAGGCACTTTTAGTGTAAACATAGCAAAGTGCATTTCAACATTGTTGTTCTCCCTCCTTCAGCTTATCCATGTGACACTGGGTTCACTTTCTGTACTAGCAGTTCGCAGTAGCATAGAATGATAAGGCATGTAAGGTGACCATTCAACTCTTGGTCAATGTAGTCCTTTCCCCATCGACCTGCAAAAAAATAAAATTGATCCCTTCACATCTTCATCCAATTCCCTTTTGTAAGTTTCTTACTGAACCTACCGCTCTCTCAGGCAATACATTCTAGGTCGTAAGAACTCTCTGCATTCAAAATAAATCCTCATCTCACACCTAGTTCTTTTTGCCAATTATTTAAAATCTGTGTTCTTTGGTTGCCCCCACGTTGGAACCAGTCTCTCCTACTTTATCAACACTCTTCATAGTTTTGAATATCTCTGTTAAATATTCCCGTAAAATTTCTTTGCTATCGTGAGCGGCACCCCATAGAATAAGCAGCAAAGAGCTCAAACAGTCATCCCATGCTTAAATGGTGAGAGGTCGGGAAGTGTTGATGTCCAAAGGGAGCTTGGGTGTCCTTGTTCATGAGCCCCTGAAAGCCAGCATGCAGGTGCAGCAAGCAATTAAGAAGGCAAATGGTATGTTGGACTTCATTGGAAGAGGATTTGAGTACAGGAGTGAAGATGTCTTGCTGCAATTGTGTCGAGCCTTGGTGAGACCGCACCTGGAGTATTGTGCACGGTTTTGGTCTCCTTAGCGAAGGAAAGATATACTTGCCATCGAGGGAGTACAAAGAAGGTACACCACACCAATTCCTGGGATTGAGGGATTGTAACACGAGGGAAGATTAACTAGACTGGACCTTTATTCTCTGGAGCTTAACAGAGTGAGAGGTGATCTCATTCCAAAGGCACAAAATTCTTACCGGGCTTAACAGGGTAGATGCAGGAAGGATGTTTCCTCTGGCTGGTGAGTCTAGAACAAGGGGACACAGTCTCAGAATAAGGGGTAGGTCATTTAGGACTGCGATGAGGAGGAATTTCTTCACTCCGCAGGTGGTGAATCTTTGGAATTCTCTACCCCAGAGGGTTGTGGAGGCTCACTCATTGAGTACGTTCAAGACAGAGATGGATAGATTTCTAGTTCTTAACAATATCAGCGGATGGGGGATAGTGCAGGAAAATGACGTTGAGAAAGATCAGTCATTATCTAGTTGAATGGCAGAGCAGGCTCGAGGGGCCGAATGGCCTACTCCACTTTGGTAGCAAAAACAGGAAGGCAGATTATTATCTGAACGGCTATAAACTGAGAGAGGGGAATATGCAGCGAGACCTGGGTGTTCTCGTACAGCAGTCGCTGAAGGTGAGCATGCAGGTGCAACAGGAGGTAAAAAAGACAAATGGTATGTTGGTCTTCATAGCGAGAGGATTCGAGTACAGGAGCAGGGATGTCTTGCTGCAATTATACAGGGTCTTGGTGAGGCCACACCTGGAATATTGTGTGCAGTTTTGGTCTCCTTATCTGAGGAAGGAGATTCTTGCTATCGAGGGAGTGCAGCGAAGGTTTACCAGACTGATTCCTGGGATGGCGGGGCTGACGTATGAGGAGAGATTGAGTCGGTTAGGATTATATTCGCTGGAGTTCAGAAGAGTGAGGGGGGATCTCATAGAAACCTATAAAATTCAAACAGGACTTGACAGGGTAGATGCAGGAAGGATGTTCCAGATGGTGGGGGAGTCCAGAACCAGGGGTCATAGTCTAAGGATACGGGGTAAACCATTCAGGACTAAGATGAGCAGAAATTTCTTTACCCAGAGAGTGGTGAGCCTGTAGAATTTTCTACCACAGAAAGGAGTTGAGGCCAAAACATTGAATGTTTTCAAAAAGGAGTTAGATATAGCTCTTGGGTCTAATGGGATCAAAGGATATGGGGGGGAAAGCAGGAACAGGTTACTGAGTTGGACGATCAGCCATGATCATAATGAATGGCGGAGCAGGCTTGAAGGGCCGAATGGCCTACTCCTGCTCCTATTTTCTATGTTTCTATGATGGGAGACAGTGGTGCTCCCCAAGGGTCAGTGATGGGAACAGTTCATTTTCCGATTTAGTAACGACTTGGATACGGGAATGCAGAATAACATCGGAAGCACAGGAAATAGGAGCAGGAGTAGGCCATTCGGCCCCTCAAACCTGACCTGCCATTCAACTTTTAGTTACAAGGTTAGGTTGGAAAAACTAGGGCTGTTCTCCTCAGAACAAAGGAAATTAGTTGGAGATTTAAGAGAAGTTGACAAGAGTATGACAGGCTGAGAAAGGTTAGACGTGTTTAAGCATTTGGAAGAGTTAGGGAAATAATGATGGTTGTGGTTTAATTGGCAGCATATGTTGCCTCTGTGTCATAAAAGGAAAGGTTGAAGTGACACTCTGGATAGCTCAACATATAATCCTGGTCATCACTCCCAGTACAGTGCTGAGAGAGTGCAGGACTGTCAGAGATGCTGTATTTTGGATTGGAGGCCCGACCGAGGAACCCTGATTGTACGCAAAAGATCCAATGGTCACTTTTGGTGCAACAGCGACCAAAACCTCCCTGGTGCCCTGGTCAATATTTAACCCTCAACTTACATCACTGAAAACAAATTATCTGCTCATTATCATCTTTTTTTTTTTTGGTTGTGGGATCTTGCTGTGCAGAACTGGGCCGCCACTTTTCCGACATTGAACACTGCACGTTAAAAATTAATTCATTGGTGGCAAAGTGCTTTCTAAAAATTCTTTTCATGGGATGTGGTCATCGCTGGCATCGCCAGCATTTGTTGTCCATCCCGAATCGCCCTTGTCAACTGGGCTGGCGAGGCCGTTTCAGGGGGCAGTTAAGAGTCAGCCACATTGCTGTGGGTCTGGAGTCACATGTAGGCCAGACCAGGTAAGGACAGCAGATTTCCTTCAGGGTAGTGTCCTAGGCCCAACCATCTTCAGCTGCTTCATCAATGACCTGCCCTCCATCGTAAGGTCAGAAGTGGGGATGTTCGCTGATGATTGCACAATGTTCAGCACCATTCACGACTCCTCAGATACTGAAGCAGTCCCTAAAGAAATGCAACAAGACCTGGACAATATCCAGGCTTGGGCTGATAAGTGGCAAGTAACATTCGCACCACACAAGTGCCAGGCAATGACCATCTCCAAAAAGAGAGAATCTAACCATCTCCCCTTGACATTCAATGGCATTACCATCGCTGAATCCCCCACTATCAACATCCTGGGGGCTACCATTGACCAGAAACTGAACTGGAGTAGCCATATAAATACCGTGGCTACAAGAGCAGGTCAGAGGCTGGGAATTCTGTAGTGAGTAACTCACCTCCTGACTCCCCAAATGCTACCCACCATCTACAAGTCAGGAGTGTGATGGAATACTCTCCACTTGCCTGGATGGGTGCAGCTCCAACAACACTCAAGAAGCTTGACACCATCCAGGACAAAACAGCCCGTTTGATTGGCACCCCATCTTCAAACATTCACTCCCTCCACCACCGACGCACAGTGGCAGCAGTGTGTACCATGTACAAGATGCACTGCAGCAATGCACCAAGACTCCTTCAACAGCACCTTCCAAACCCACGACCTCTACCAACTAGAAGGACAAGGGCAGCAAATACATGGGAACACCACCACCTGCAAGTTCCCCTCCAAGTCACACACCATCCTGACTTGGAACTATATCACCATTCCTTCACTGTCGCTGGGTCAAAATCCTGGAACTCCCTTCCTAACAGCACTGTGGGTGTACCTACCCCACATGGACTGCAGCAGTTCAAGAAGGCAGCTCACCACCACCTTCTCAAGGGCAATTAGGGATGGGCAATAAATGCTGGCCTAGCCTGCATCGCCCACATCCCGTGTAAAGAATTAAAAAAAAATCCTTATCTAATTTTTAGTTTTCATAGTAAATGAGTGAGTCTTGTAATGGGGTAATATGGAGAGGAACAGTGGGCGGCACAGTGGCGCAGTGGTTAGCACCGCAGCCTCACAGCTCCGGGGACCCGTATTCGATTCTGGGTACTGCCTGTGCGGAGTTTGCAAGTTCTCCCTGTGACCGCGTGGGTTTCCTCCGGGTGCTCCGGTTTCCTCCCACAGCCAAAGACTCGCCGGTGATAGGTAAATTGGCCATTATAAATTGCCCCTAGTATAGGTAGGTGGTAGGGGAATGTGAGATTACTGTAGGGTTAGTATAAATGGGTGGTTATTGGTCGGCACAGACTCGGTGGGCCGAAGGGCCTGTTTCAGTGCTGTATCTCTAAATAAATAGAATGAAACCTTTGATATGCAATGACCTGGAAGACATATAAGAAAATGAGGTGATGTTATCTTCCCCCTCATTTCCTATTGGTCAATTGATTATGTGTGTTCTATGATGCTGCAGGCCAGAATTTCTTAAATCCACGCCCTCCAGATGGTGTAATCTCCCAGGAAGTCTGTTCGCCTCCACTTCGCACAAATAATTGATCGCTATTGGTTGCGTGGAGTCTGAAGTCTCACATTTCCAGTGGTGTGTCTGGATAGCAATGCAGTGAGGCAAATGAACCAGCGTTGTGTTCACAAACGGTAGAGAAGGACGGACTGAGGATACTGCCAGCCCTTGGCCCAGGTCTGGCCCGGGAGATTCAGGAATGGCAAATCAGAGTGTGTTCCAAAATGTTGAAAAACAACCTACTGTGTGGAGTACTATGGCCAGGCAGTCCAAGTACTCAAACCATTCAAAGTTGGAATGGTGGAAGGATCAAAGCAGAGAAGGAGGCCTTTCGGCCCATCGTGTCTGTGCCTGCACTCCACTGGAGCAACGAGTCCCACTCCACTTCCATTCCCCCGGAGCCCCACATTTCTTTACTCTTCAGATAATTAACCAATTCTCTTTTGAAGGTCTCGATTGAACCTGCCTCCACCACACTCTCAGGCAGTGCATTCCCGATCCTAACCGCTCGCTGCGTCAAAAAACGTTTTTCCTCATTTCGCTTTTGCGAAACCCGGTGTCCCCGGGTTCTTGACCCTTCCACCAATGGGAATGGGTTCTCCCGATCTACTTTGTCCAAACCCCTCCTGATTTCAAACGCACCCATTAAATCTCCCTCTTAACCTTCTCTGCTCTAAGGAGAGCAATCCCAGCTTCTCCCAGTCTCTCCACATTAACTGACGTCCCTCATTCCCTGGGACCATTCCCGTGAATATCTTCCGCACTCTCTCCAATGCCTTCACATCCTTCCTAAAGTGCGGTGCCCAGAAATGGAAGCAACACTCCATTTTACACAGGTTTATCATAATGTTCCTTGCTCTTGTACTCGATGCCCCTATTTATAAACCACTTTCTCAACCTGCCCTGCAACCTTCGATGAGTTGTGCATATATACCCCAGGTCCCTCTGCTCCTGCACCCCCTTTAGAATTGTACCCTTTCATTTATACTGCCTCTCCGCGTTCTTCCTACCAAAATGAATCACTTCACACAGCTAGTAGCTAATCGAAAAGCATAATGGAATAATGGATTTTATCTCAAAGGGGTTGAAATACAATGGGGTAGAAGTTATGTTATAGTTATATAAAGGGCTACTTAGACTCCGTATAGAGTACTGCATTCAGTCTTGGGAACTGCACCTCAAGAATGATGAACTAGCCTTTGAAGGGGGACAGCATAGATTTGCCAAAAGGATCCCGAGTCTTAAACAATGAGCACAGAGTACACAGACATTTCCCTAATGATGGAAGATTCAGGGTTGGTCTCAGAGAGCTGTTTAAAATGTTAAAGAGGATTGGTGAAAGGGGAAAGGGTTTTGGGAACTTTATTAGAACAGAAAGCTGACAAGTTCCCAGGCCCTGATAGACTTCATCCCAGGATCTTAGACGAAGTGGCTGCTGAAATAGTGGCTGCATTGGTTTTAATTTTTCCAAAATTCCCTGGTCCCATCGGATCGGAAAATAGCGAATGTAACTCCGCTATTTTAGGAAGGAGGGAGACAGAAAGCAGGAAAATATAGGCCAGCTAGCTTAACGCCTGTCCTTGGGAAAATGCTGGAATTGAGGAGGCTGGCGCAGGATATTCCGAAAATCTCAATGCAATCAGGCAGAGTCAACATGGTTTTGTGAAAGGGAAATCGTTTTTGACTAATTTGTTAGAGTTCTCTGAGGAAGTAACACGCAACGTGGATAAAGGGGAACCTGTGGATGTGGATGTACTTGGATTTCCAGAAGGCATTTGACAAGGCGCCACATCAAAGGTTACTAAACAAAATAAGAGCTCATGGTATAAAGTAGGAACATACTAGCATGGACAGAGGATTGGTTAGTTAACAATCTGTGTCTGCGTGGGTTTTCGCCGGGCACTCCGGTTTCCTCCCACCACCAAAAGACTTGCAGGTTGATAGGTAAATTGGCCATTATAAATTGCCCCTAGTGTAGGTAGGTGGTAGGGGAATATAGGGACAGGTGGGGATGTGGTAGGAATATGGGATTAGTGTAGGATTAGTATAAAAGGGTGGTTGATGGTCGGCACAGACTTGGTGGGCCGAAGGGCCTGTTTCAGTGCTGTATCTCTTAATAATTAATAACAGGGAACAGAGAGTATGCATAAATAGGTTGTTTTCAGGTTGGCAAGCTATAACGAGTGGAGTGCCACAGGGATCAGTGCTGGGACCTCAACTATTTACAATCCATATCAATGACTTGGATGAAGGGACAGAATGTATGGTTCCTAAATTTGCTGATGACACAAAGATAGGTAGGTGAGGAAGTTGTGAAGAGGACATAAGGAGTCTGCAAAGGTATATAGATCGGTTAAGTGAACGAGCAAAGATTTGACAGATGGAGGATAACGTGGGAAAGTGTGAACTTGTCCACTTTGGCTGGAAGAGTAGAAAAGCAACATATTATCTAAATGGTGAGAGATTGCAGGAGTCTGAGATGCAGAGGGATCCGGGTGTCCTAGTGTATGAATTGCAAAACGTTTGTCTGCAGGTACAGCAAATAAGAAGGCAAATGCAATGTTGTAGTTTATTGCAAGGGGAGTGGAATATAAAAGTAATGTTTTGCTACAGTTGTACAGGGTACAGGTGAGACCACATCTAGAGTACTGTGTAGGGTTTTGGTCTCCTTGTTTAAGAAAGGATATCATTGCATTAGAAGCCATTCAGAGAAGTTTCACTTGACTGATTCCTGGGATGAGAGGGTTATCTTATGAGGAACTTTTGGTAAGTTTGTGTCTGTATTCATTGGAGTTTAGAAGGGTGAAAGGTGATCTTATTGAAACGTATACGATCCTGAGGGGACTTGACAGGGTGGATGTTGAAGGGATGTTTCCCCTTGTGGGAGAGATTAAAACTAGGGAACACAGTTTAAAAATTAGGGGGTCTCCCATTTAAGGCAGAGATGAGGAGAATTTTTTTTTCTCTCTCAGAGGGTCGTGTGTCTGTTGAACTCTCTTCCCCGGATAGCGGTGGAGACAGGGCCATTGAATGTTTTTAAGGCAGAGGTAGACAGATTCTTGACAAACAAGGGAGTCAAAGGGTATCGGGGGAAGGCAGGAAAATGGAGTTGAGGCCACAGACAGATCTGCTCCCCCTCGTTCATAAATTTGCAGATCGGCCATGATCTAATTGAATGCCGGGACCGGCTGGAGGGGCTGAATGGCCTCCTCCTGCTCGTGAGTGATCATGAGCACTGAGAGTGCAGCCGCTCACTGACATCTTGCCACTTGGACACTTCATGGACTTCGTCTTGTCATTACAGGTTGCATTGGACCACCAGAAGCAAGTGTAATCTTTAACATCAGCTCCTGACATTGCAAGGGTGCGAGATTGGCTGAAGATGATATGGGTGGTTATCTTAGCATTTGGTGAGTATCCCAATATCGAGTCATAGATTCAGTTACGGCACAGTTCGGCCCATCGAGTCCCTGCCAGCTCTCCACGGAGCTATTCAGTCAATCCCTCTCTCCAACTCGATCCCCGGTAACTCTGCAAGTCTATTTCTCTCAGGCGGTCATCCAACTTTCTCCTGAAGTCACTGATTGTCTCTGCTTCCACCTCCCTTGTGGGCAGAGAGTTCCAGGTCATTACCATCCTGCTGTGTAAAAAAGTGCTTCCTCATGTTCCCCCCTGCATCTCTTGTCCAAAACTTTCAACCTGGGTCCCCTAGCCCTTGTACCATTCGTTAATGGTAAGAGTTTTTCCTTGTCTAACTCTGCTCTGCCATAATCTTGTATACTTCTATTAAATCTCCCCTACATCTCCTTTGTTCTAAGGGGAACAAACCCAGCTTTTCCAACCTAACGTTGGAAGTAAAACCCTCCATCCCTGGAGCCATTCTAGTCAATCTCCTCCACACCCTCTCAAGGACCCTCACATCCTTCCTGAAGTCTGGTGACCAGAACTGGCCAGAATTCTCCAGTTGGGGTCTAACCGGAGCTTCATAAAGGTTCAGCATAACCTCCTTGCTTTTGTACTCAATGCCTCGATCTATGAACCCCAAGATCCCATCGGCTTTACTGACCATATCTCTCAATATGTCCTGCCACCTTCAACGACCGATGCACAGGCACCCCCAGGTCCCTCTGTCCCTTGCACCCTCTTTTGACCTGCACCATTGCCTCTCCCTATCCCTTCTCCCAAAAAATGCATCACGCCACGTTTGTCAGTGTTGAATTCCATCTGCCACCTCTCTGCCCATTCTGCTAGCCCTACCTACATCCCGTTGCAGGTGGTTCATATCATCCTCACTGTTTGCCGTACCCCCACGTTTGGTGCCTTCAGCAAATGTTGAAATTCTACTCTGTATTCCAAGATCCAAGTCATTTGTATTTAGCAAAAAAAAGCAATGATCCCAGACTGACCCCTGGGGAACACCACTGTCAACCATCTCCCAGTCTGAGAAGCAACCATTTACCATGACTCACTGTTTTCCAAACTTATGCCAATTTTTTTTTTTATCCAATTGGACACTGACCCTCCTATTCAATGAACCTCAATTTTGTAAACAATAAACAATCTTTTGCTGTTGCTGACAGGTAGTCAAAGTCAAGGCAGCATTCCAGTTTCGTTGGAGTTTCCGATGGCCCTTGTGACTATCTAGCAGTGCTCAACACGGTCAAGTGAGAGGCTCCTAAACACAAGGATTGGGACCAACCAGGTCGAAATTTAACCCATCGGCCATTCTGCGATGAAGTATATATATATAAAGAAATTCATGCCATCCTAAGTGGTAGGGAATCTGGACCATTCATACTGTGGGCCGGAGTTCAGCTGTTAAACATCAAAGTGACACAAATTGAGTGCATAAGGATGAGGGGGTTATAAATTCGATTGATTTCGTTTGGCACCGCCCACTAAGATGAATTTCTACACCGATATGTTTATATTTAGATGGCAAGAATACAAAAGATTGGAACCCATCTGGTTCACTAATGCCCTTTAGGGAAGGAAATCTGCTGTCCTGACCTGGTCTGGCCTACATGTGACTCCAGACCCACAGCAATGTGGTTAACTCTTACATGCCCTCTGAAATGTCCTCGCAAGCCACTCAGTTGCATCAAACCGCTACGACATCCAAGGAAAGGAACGAAACCGTATGACCACCCAGCATCGACCGAGGCACCGGAAATGACAACGGCAAACCCAGCCCTGTCCACTCTGCAAATTCCTCCTTACTAACATCTGGGGGCTTGTGCCAAAATTGGGAGAGCTGTCCCACAGACGAGTCAAGCAACAACCTTCACCACTGACGCACAGTGGCAGCAGTGTGTACCATCTACAAGATGCACTGCAGCAACTCACCAAGGCTCCTTCGACAGCACCGCCCAAACCCACCACCAGCCACCCAGAAGGACAAGGGCAGCAGACGCATGGGAACACCAACCACCTGCAAGCTCCCCTCCGAGCCACTCACCATCCTGACTTGGAACCGTATCGCCGTTCCTTCACTTTCGCTGGGTCAAAATCCTGGATATCCCTTCCTAACAGCACTGTGGGTGTACCTACACCCCAAGGACTGCAGCAGTTCAAGAAGGCAGCTCACCACCACCTTCTCAAGGGTAATTAGGGATGGGCAATAAATTGTGGCCTGGCCAGTGACACCCACATCCCATGAACGAATGTGATGCTTTAGGTATACAAAGCCTTGGTTTGACCTCGCCTGGAGCTATTGTGAGCAGTTCTGGGCACTACACCTTAGGGAAGATATATGAGTCTTGGAAAGAGTGCAAGTTAGATTTCCCTGAATGATACCTGGACTCCAAGAGTTTAGATACGAGGAGAAATGAGGCAAACTGGAATTTATAAGGTGAAGCTGTGATTTGATTGAAGGGAACAGACAGGGTAGATAGAGATAAAGTAGTTCCGCTGATTGGGAAATTGAGGCCATGGTCTAACAATTCGAGCTAGACCTCTCATGATAAAATTAAGAAACACCACTGCACACAGTGATGGTAAAAGTTTGGAACTGTCTCCCACAAAATGCTCTGAATATCTGAGATGGCGAGATTGTTGTCATCCAAATATATTAAGGGAAATGGGGTGAAGGCGCGAATATGGGGATGGGTTGCTGGTCTGCCGTGCTGGAGTAGACTTGAGGGGCCGAATAGCTGCCTCCGATATTTCTGATTTATCCTGCATCCTTTATCGATTCACCAATGTGGGGTCAGCAGAATTACAAATGATAGAAGACCTTTGAGCAAATAATTACACGCTAAGGGTCATTGAGCCGAACAATCCAAGTGTCGCCTATCCCTTGTTTAAGAAGTGTCGATCAATTGGAGCCAAGAAGGTTCCATTGTCCCATTAAGAAAAATGCGAGGGGGGCTTTTGAATGGATCAATGGACAAGATGGGAAGGCAGTTGCAAAGTGGCACTCCCAATCCACAAGGATAGAAGACTACCTGCCAAGGAACAGAGCTAATGGCAACCTGGCCAACTGACACAGCCATCAGGACATAGAAAGTGTTGGAGCAAAATTCAGACGCCGGCTTAATAGATAGAAATTGAGAAGGGTGCATGGATAACCTTCCCCTTGGTGCACACGTGGGCATGAGCACTAATTAACCAGCGAATTACAATTACATGCTGGGAATGCTTCGCAGGTCTGGCAGCATCTGCGGAGAGAGGAACAGAGGTAATGTTTCAGGTCCAGGACTTGTCTTCACACTGAAGAAAGTCAGGCTCCTGGAATTAGGTATAGAAGAGAGTCACTGGAAGTTTATTTGTCGTCAATTCTTTCTTGGGACGTGGGCGCCGCTGGCAAGGCCAGCATTTGTTGCCCATCCCGAATTGCCCTTGACGACTGAGTGGCTTGCTCGGCCATTTGGGAAGGCAGTTAAGAGTCAGCCAGGTTGCTGTGGCTCTGGAGTCACTTGTAGGCCAGACCGGGTCGGGACGGCAGATTTCCTTCCCTGAAGGACATTGGTGAACCAGTTGGGTTTCTACGACAGGATGCCGTGGTGGGATTTGAACCTCTGTTTCCCCAGGGGATTAGCCTGGGCCTCCGGATTGCTAGTCACCACTGGATCACAGGGATTAAAAAAGAACTCCTCATCTCCCCTCGAGTTCTTTAGTGTATTATATTAAAATACACAGAGAGCACATGGGTCATTAAATATATTCAAGGTTGAATTAGACAGGTTTATGATTGACAAGGGAGTCAAGGGTGGTGGAGGGCAGATAGGAAAGTGGAGTTGAGGTCACAATCGGCCATGATCTTATTGAATGGCGGGGCAGGCTCGAGGGGCCGAATGGCCAACTCCTGCTCCAAATTCGTATGTTCTTATGTGTCCTTTAGTTACCCACCCTCCTGTCAATGGAAACAGTTGGGAACTAGGGTGTAAGGACACACTGAATGGACAGATAACTTCAGCCCGCAGTCCACTCTGACCCATGCGTCCTCGGCCTCCTGCATTGTTGCAATGAATGTGAAAGCATGCACAGGGAACAGCACCCCCATAATTCTATGAGCTTCTTTACAGTCTCATGGACTCAATATTGAATGAATCGACCCTCCTGTGCTCTTTGGGCAATGGCGACTGATTGAATTGGAGATGTTGCTACTGGAGATGTGCGAACCACTGCTTGACGTGGGGATACTCCACCAGCGCAAGACTAATGGGGTAGTATGCACCCAGGGTTGCACCAGCCGACTTGCACTCTTAGTTTTGGCATAGTTTCTCATGCATTCCCTCTCCTCTCCGACTCTACTCCGACCATTTACATCAGCCCTGGGTTTGTTTCCGTCCTGGTCCCATTCATCACCACCAATTGCCTTGCACATCATCTCTTCATTCGGTTAATCTAATGCTGCCCATCAAACAGCCACATCCAGTCCCACTCCTCTACTGCCCTAGCTGAGTATCTATTCCTCACTCATGTTTTCCAGCTCCAGTGAAGGGTCATCGACCTGAATCTTGACTTCCCGATGCCTCTCTGTCCACTGATTCTGCTGATTTTTCTGGTTATTTTGCACTGTTTTCCATTTTGGTTGCAGATTTCTTGCACCAAGTGGTGTCTTGTGACTGCCTTGATAACCGTACGCTTGTCTTTTTTTTCTCTTGCAGTTCCTTTCGGTGTGGAAAACGGATTGGCGTCTGAAGGTTTGGGTCAAGTAACGTTACTTAAGTGGTGCTGGAATCACAGAATTATAGAACTGTTACAGAGCAGAAGGAGGCCGTTCGGCCCATCGTGTCTGCACTGCCTCTCTGCAAGAGCAATTCTCTCAGTTCCATTCCCCCACCTTCCCCCCATGACCCTGCACATTCTTCCTTTTCATAGAACTGTCTAATTCCCTTTTGAATGCGTCAATTGAACCTGCCTCCACCACATTCCAGACTTTAGCCACTCGCTGTGTGAAAAAGTTTTTCCCCCCCCCGTGTTGCATTTGCTTCTCTTATCAAATACTTTCAATCTGTGCCCTCTCGTTTTCCATCCTTTCACCAGTGGGAGCAGTGTCTCTCGATCTACTCTGTCCAGACCCCTCATGATTTTGAATACCTCTATCAAATCACCTCTCAGCCTTCTCTTCTCCAAGGAAAACAGTCCTAACATCTCCAATCTATCTTCATAACTGAAATTCCTCATCCCTGGAACCATTCTCCTGAATCTCTTCTGTACTCTCTCCAATGCCCTCACATCTTTCCTCAAGTGCGGTGCCCAGAACTGGACGCAATACTCCAGCTGAGGACAAACTAGTGTCTTATACAAATTCTACATAACCTCCTTGCTCTTGTACTCTACGCCCCTATTAATAAAGCCCAGGATACTGTATGCTTTATTAACTGCTCTCTCAACCTGTCCTGCCACCTTCAATGACTTATCCACATGTACACCCAGGTCCCTCTGCTCCTGCACCCCCTTTAGAATTGTTCCCTTTATTGTATATTGTCTCTCCATGTACTTCCTACCAAAATGAATCACCTCACATTTCTCTGCATTGAACATCATCTGCCACCTGCCTGCCCATTCCACCAAATTGTCTGTGTCCTTTTGAAGTTCGACACTATCCTCCTCACAGTTCACACTGCTTCTGAGTTTCAAACCATCCGCCCACTTTGAAATTGTGCCCTGTACGCCGAGGTCTCGGTCATTAATATATAGCAGGAAAAGCAAGGGTCCCAACGCTGACCCCTGGGGGAACTCCACGACAAAACTTCCTCCAGCCCGAAAAACATCCACGAACCATAATCTTTGTTTCCTGTAACTCAACCAATTCCGTATCCGTGTTGCTACCGTCCCTTTTATTCCATGAGCTCCAGCCTTGATCACAAGTCTGATGCGTGGCACTGTAGCAAATGCTTCTAAGTATTGGTGCGCTCTTATTACTGCCACCCAATACGTCATTCTGTTCACACCTTGCTCCAGAGATTTGAGCGCAGGGAACGCCTGTGGGACCAGTACGAAGGGAGTCTGCTCCTTGCACACCTTGGTGCCAAATCTTGTTTGATACGCGCTACCCGTGAAGCACCTGGGGCTATATAAATGCAAGTCGGTGTTGTTATCACTGTTTGGGTGACAATTCGGTTCAGAGTGTCGCTGGTTATGTTCCGAGCCTTTGCAAATGCTTTGCTGGCACGAGGCCAACTGTGCACATACCGAAGAGCATGTAACATCCATCAATGGGGTTGGATCAAACTCTCTGCCTCCAGCATAGGAAGTAACTTAATAGCTTGCCAATGGAAGAAGCCTCCCCCACTTTACTGGAAATGGTTCCCCCAGACTTGGCGGTAGAAATTCTCCGCTTGTTTGCCGCACCTCTCGATGCTCTGTCGGAGCCAATTCCACTGGACTAAATATCGGGTTGGGTTCTAATCCCACCCAAAAGGTATTCCGAGGCCCAGCTGGCTCTTTCTGTCAGTATTGCTCTCATGTCCGTAACAAGACAATATGGACTTCTGCGTGTTGTACATGTCTTGGGAAATGAGGTCGGCCATTTGGGGCTGTGTTGAGGAGGAATTACTTCACTCAGAGGGTGGTGAATCTGTGGAATGCTCTACCCCAGAGGACTGTGGAGGCTCAATCATTGAGCATGTCCAAGAGAGAGATGGGTCGATTTCTAGATATTGACATTATGGAGGGATTATGGGAAGAGTGTGAGCAATTGATGTTGAGGTCAAAGATCAACCATGATCTTGTTGAATGGCAGTGCAGGCTCGAGGGGCCGAATGGCCCTATTTCCCATGTTCCCAGTCTGCTTTGAGCTGAGGTTGTTTGTCCATTCTGTTTCAACTTTCTCATTAGAGTTCTTGAGGTTGAGACTGGTGAACGGCAGTAATACCTGCAATGGCAGAGTGGAGGTTTACCACAATGAAACCTGGGGGACAATCTGTGACGACTACTGGGACATGCCGGATGCCGTCGTCGTCTGCCGCCAAATGGACTGCGGGTTCGCCGAGCTAGCCCACGGCTCGGCCAAGTTCGGGCAAGGCTCGGAGGAGATCTGGCTGGACGATGTCAAGTGCTACGGGATGGAGCTGTTGCTGCAAGAGTGCACGCTGAAAGCATTGGGGCAACATAACTGCAATCACAGAGAAGATGC